>NC_139022.1:119103706-119291943 GCF_964662115.1 Mustela nivalis | reverse complement strand
CATAGGAGTGAAGGTTTTGTGTTCAGAGGGGAGGCCCCTCTAATTTTGGCAGATCCAGGAACAGCCCCTGCAATAAACAAGTTTACATGAAAGAAAATATATCCTCCCCTCATTGTGCACAAGAAGCATGAAGTTTTTCAATAAGATGAAGTTAACACCCTTCAGTGATATCAGTGCCAATAAACACATAGAAATGTGCTCAATCTTGTCAATAATTAGGGAAATGAAGAGTTGTGATTTATGCTCATGCTGTTATGTTGAATTCTCGAGTTTGTGCAGGATCTGCTGAGACCTAGGTTGTCTTCTTTCCTGCTGGACTGGAACCTGAGAGGATGTAGTCTGATGTTGTTGCAGCCATTTTGCCACCATGAGGGGAGAGCTGATCGAGAATGGAGCCATGCCAGAGGAAGGAGAGATTAGAGATGGAGAGAGAGATAGAGAGAGTAGGGCCTGCCAGAGCCACTGAGTCTCTGGATCAAGCTGTTCCTGAGGCCCAGACTCTCTCAGACTTTTCAGTTACGTGAACTAGTTTGAGCTAAGATTTTCTATCTTCGGTAAGAGTTCTAGCTGACATGATCATAGTGATGGAAGGAGAAAGGCTCATGATATTTTTCACTGAGTGTTTTCTACACACTGTTCTCAGCACTTTTCTATGTCTTACTTCACTGAATCCTCCCAACAAGGCTCTGAGGTAAAGCACTCTAATCCTCATTTTACACGATGCAAGGAAATTGAGGCATATATAGCTAAAACACTCACCCAAGATCCCACGGCCAAGCTTGGAGCTAGGCATAGGCAGTCTGGCTCTTAACTACATCCATACTGGAATCCTGGAGCACAAGTCAGGAAGGTTTGGAGCTTCCTGGGGTTGAATGAGGCCGGCTTTGCCTGCAGGTTTATGTATGTGAGCTCTGCCCATGGGATCCTGGACATTGTCTGCAAGGAAAAACCACAAGATGTTTTCAGATCTATGGTCTTCCTCTATGTAGAAGCTGCCGCTGATTTTCCATCATGTGGTACAATGATACGGGATTAATTTGGTAATTAAGTGTTTGTTGCTGGGAATGGATAATAGTCCTTTCTCACTAGGAGATTTTGTCATGTCACTTTGAGTTGGAGAAGCAAGACGCCTGCTTGTTTATTGTGGCGTTCACTTCCACTTTGTAACTTCGCATAATATATGCTGACAGTATTTCCCCATTCGTATTCTCTGGGAAGATTTTATTTACTGTCCCTGATGGTAGAGGGAAAAAAAAATGAGGTCATTGCCTCACACGTCTTTCTTAAACCATCTGAGCACATGCTTTATTAGGCAGAGAGGCATTTTCTGAAGAAGAGAAAACCAGTCCTGTCTTTTTTCTGTCCTAGCCCAAATTTTCTCCAAGACTGCTGTTTGTGAGTGTTTGCAGATAGCATTTGAAAATGATGTCAGATAGGTTTCTTTACTTTCTTTTTTTAAAGATTTTGTTTATTTATTTATTTGACAGACAGTGATCACAACTAGGCAGAGAGGCAGGCAGAGGGTGGGCGGGGTGGGGAAGCAGGCTCCCTGCCGAGCAGAGAGCCCAATGTGATGCGGGGCTCAATACCAGGACCCTGGGATCATGACCTGAGCCGAAGGCAGAGGCTTTAACCCACTGAGCCACCCAGGTTCCCCTAGGTTTCTTATTCTTTATGAAGTGCGTGGCCTGCATTCTCTTGCCCAGCTGTAACATCATCGAATTTTAGGAAGTCCTAAAGCCCTTTAACCCCCAAAGCATTGACTTTGTGCAGCTCTCCTGCCTCTTGCCATTGGAGGAGGCCATCTCCAAAATGTCCTGGCGAGTAGCCTGCCCCCTATCCCCTGGGGACGTCTCCGACATGGCCAGGTTTGCATTGTACACCGCATGCAGCCTGGGTGACAGACTTGTGCAGGGGAACTCTTTTGAAAGCTGCCATGTCCTGTACTGGTGTTTTATGGATGATAATTAAAAAAAAAATTTTTAATATTTAACATTTTTAAAAAAATTAACACATAATGCATTATTTGCCCCAGGGGTACAGGTCTGTGAATCATCAGGCTTACACATTTCACAGCACTCACCATAGCACATACCTCCCCAGTGTCCACCCCCCAGCCACCCCAACCCTACCCCCATCACCCCCCAGCTAGTGGATGACACTTGTAAAGTCGCTGGTCCAGCTTGTTACTACCAAATTATATCAACGTAGAGTTTTTGGCTTTGGTTTTGGTTTGGGGGAAATAATTTGAAATAATTTACTTAAAAAATACATAGGACATTGGAATGTGTTTTTTGACTCGTATTGTACCCTAATAGTATAGAACTTTTGTCACTTCTGAAAAAAAAAATGTTGCATGAAGATCAGTCATTAAAGTCCCTTGGGGATCCCATGCAATAGTTATTCTCAAAATATTTTACTCGGGATGGAGGAGACACTGGGTGAGCACGTATATGTAGGTTTTTGAGTCCAACAGATTGGGTCAAATCCAAGGGCTTTACTTAGTAGCTGTGGGATTTTGGGCAAAATATTCTATATCCCGAGTCTCTGTGTCCCTCCTCCATAAAATGAAGGAAATAGTATCCCTGTGAGAGGGATAAAGAATAATATGAGCATCTGAGACATAAGAGGTACTCATTGCGTGAGAGCGTTTTAATTATTGCCCTCCCTTGTGGCTTCGTCCCCTCGGTGAGATTCCCACAGGAACTTGAATATCGACCTTACACTTAAGATGGGGAAGCAGGGCTGAAAGGTAGTGTGATGCCCCTGGATACTTTGTGCTAAGCAATATTTCATGAAAATTAGGACTCAAGCAAAACACAGTGAAAGGATGTTGGAAGCAATCACTTGCTTCCAGAAAGATCCTTCTTTAAGCTGTAAGCCTTCCTGATTTATTTAAAACATGAATGCATTTTCATGCCCCTTTTGGGAAGGTATTTCAGACATCTGGGGTCTGTACTCCAGGACATTGCCCTGGATCTAGAAGATCCTGGGGTTCTCTTGAAAAGCAGATTTAAGGTAGAAGCCAGGGGGTGCCTGGGTGGCTCAGTGGATTAGGTCTCTGCCTTCTGCTCAGGTCAAGATCACAGGGTCCTGGGATCGAGCCCCGCATTGGGCTCTCTGCTCAGTGGGGAGCCTGCTTTCCTGCCTCTCTGCCTACTTGTGATCTCTCTCTCTCTGTCCAATAAGTAAATACAATCTTAAGGTAGAAGCCAGGGCATTACTGGTTCATAGGAGGAGACAGAAGAAAAGAAGGGATCTGGAGGGAAGATGGAAGAGAAGTGGGCCTGGAGGAGGGAGGAGGGGCAGCCTTGGAAAGCAGGAGCGTCTCTGAAGGAGACCCCTGGAGGAGGATCTGTAGAGGGGCAGGAGAGGGTGAGGAGAGGCCAGAAGACAGGCGGCCCTATGACTGTGTGAGAAAAGCCACACACAAATGGTTAAAATATTGCTTACTTCTATTATATCATGAAAAAATGGCAGTGACCAGAGCTGTCTGGATTAGGAAGAAAGGGTGTAATTCCATCTTGGGGCTTCTGGTGAGTTGAGCTTGTGGTTCTGTGGTTTATGATGTCACCAGAATCCCTGGCTGGAATTACAGCCTTTTAATTTACAACTTGGTAAGTGGGGAGGCCGAGGGTCCATCATGCCTCCTGGAAATGTGGCGAGGACCCAAGGGTTGAGGTTGCCTTGGGAGGTCAAGTTCTGGAGGCTGGCCTCTTCTGCCCTTCATGGGTAGTCTTGCTTAAGCCACCTTTCCTGTTCTGTCCTGTTTCCTCTCTCCCTGTCTTCCCATCCCTCCCTCCTCATTACTCCCAAGTTGCATAGCTTGGTTTTCCCATGATTTATTTTATGAAACACCCAAGTTAGCCAGATTCCTCTGGCCTTCCTGCTCATTAAGCTCACAGTTCAAAAGTTTCCATCTCAAAACACACCCAAGAAAGGCTCAAATGTGACATCTTTGACTTTTGGAGGAAGAGCCCTACTGTGAATTAGGAGGTTCACTTCTGTCTTTTGTTCTGCCTCCAACCTCCTACTTTACTGATCTTGTCAAGGTCAGGAAGTGACGGGTTAGCCTCAACTGAGTGACTGCTCGTGGCCTCCTCAAACATGGCGGCATGTTGGTACCTCAGTGCATCCTCGTTCCTCAGTCTCCATTTATCCTTCAGCTGGTAACAAAAGTTATCTGAATATTTCTTGCTGACAGGACATGCTAGGGTGAGATCTGGGGATATAATAGAAGACAAGATAGAGGTGATTGCTGTTCTCATGAAGACTCCACCATTTCGGGGTTGCAGAAATCTCAGAGTTAATATGTCTCAGCCCTTGTCTCCAGCTCTGCTCCTCTTCAGGTGTTCCCCATTCAGCTTCTGCCACTATCATGGCCTCATTGTCTCCTTTTCCCTCATCCTCATGGAGATAATTTTATTCTACCAGCTCTTAACAATTGCAACAGCACCGAGTGGCTCCTCCCACTTTTTTGTTGTTCTTCATAACCCAAGAGTTCTCAAAGTGGGGTCCCTTGGATCAGGAGGAACTGCATCATCAGGGAACCATTAGACATACGTCTTCATGGGCCTCCCCTGACCTATTGCATCAGAATCTCTGGCAGTGGGGCCCAGCAATCTTGAGTTTAACAAACACCCTGGATTATTTTGAGGTAAGCTCACATTTCACAGCATCTTCTGTCCATTTGCCAACCAGGAAAGGGACTCAGAGCTTTTTATGAATTCTCTTATTTACTTTCGTTTTACAGGTGAGGGGACTGAGATCTGATCTTAGTAAATTGCACTGTATCACTTCTGAGCTGAAGACCATGCCGGAGTTTCCCACACCCTTTTCTACAGCCTCTAAGATGCTATCCTATCTGACCCCAGCCTCCCCTTGAGCAATACTTCTTTGGACGCATTTGCTTTAGGACATTCCAGTCTTTCAGTTTCAGGAACACATAGTTCTCTTTTCAGTCTCAGGGCCTTTGCACATACTGTTCCTGGTGACTGGAATACTCACTGTCCCATTACTTTACATGGATAACACCTTCACTTCATCATTCATGCCCAGGAAGAATGTCACCTCCTCTGAAAGACTGCCCCTGACTGTCTTAAAATAGGTTTCTCCATTTCTTTTTTTATTCTTTTTAAATTTTTATTGTGTTATGTAAGTCACCATACAGTACATCATAAGTTTTTGTTGTAGTGTTCCATGATTCATTGTTTCTTTATAACACCCAGTGCTCTATGCAATCTGTGCCCTCAATACCCATCACCGGACTCACCCTTCCCCCACTCCTCCTCCCCTCTTAAACCCTCAGTTTGTTTCCTGGAGTCCATAGTCTCTCATGGTTCCTCTCTGTTTCTGTTCCTTATATGTCTCTATACAGCACACACTTAGTAAAAACTTTATTCATTTTTTTTTTTTTAATGTCTCCTCCACTGGGAGGTAAGTTCTTTGGGAGTAGGAGCTAGGTCTGTTCACCATGGAATTCCTAGTACCTACCGTGGTCCCAGAAATATAGTATGGAACAAATGAATGAGTGAATGAACAATGAACAAAAGTAATCTAGATTATTTTGTTTTGTCAACAAAATCCTTACCTGTCCTTAAGATCTCAGGCCAAATACTACCTTCTCCAGGGAACCTTCCCTCATTGCCCTTGTGGAATTAATTCTGTGTTCTTCCAGGGTTCTGGAAGGCACCATCATGGCTGTCATTTCCTGGTGAGGTAGCATGGGTGGGGGGCAGTGGGAAGGCAAGAGTGTGGGTTTTGAGGCACAGAGACTTGAGTCCATAAAGCAGCCTGCGTCACTTCTGGGCTGCTTGCCATCTTGTGTCTCTGAGTTCTCTCACATGTAAGATGGAGGGTCTCTTGTGAGGATGGGTGTGATTTGTCCAGCACAGAGCAGGTCCTTTAGAAGTGGTGGCTATTAGTGTTTTAAAGCTGGTTGTTCACATAACTCTCACTCAAGGGAGAATGAGGGAAGGAGCTCCTGGAGCACTGGCCTCTGCCTTGTTAGCCATGCTGATTGAGGGTGGAGGCAGCGTGAGTCCTCTGCCCTCCCCTCCCCATGTGTGCCCAGGGCATGGTTTTGGTAGCCAGCCGGCCAGAAGACAGTGAGAGGGCTGTCTGTGTCTGTGGGTGAGCCTGGCCTATGACTCACAGGCAAAGGGAACACAACTGGTTTCAAAAGCAATCTAGATCTATTTACTGATGGCCCCCTCCAATGAACATCATAAACAGATGAGCCCCAAACTCAAAGAAAACCATGGGATCCTAGCTTGAGCCAAGTGTCCCATTTGCCACAAGATGCCACCGAGTTGTTTTGTAACACCATTTGGAAAGGCCCACCCAGACTTCTTCCTCCCAGCGCTTGGCCTCGGCTGCGTGGGTGGCACGGGAGGCGGGAGACCCTGGCTTCCTGGGAGGACCCCGGCTATCTGCACTATCCTCATTGGAGATGAGTGAAGTCTGCTTGCCTCTGACCGAGAATCCTGGCCTCCGTGTAGATGCTGATGGCTGCCAGTCACTTCTCTCTCCTGCAGTCTGCTCTCTTCCATGGAGCTTCCTGATCTGCTCTTCTAGTATTGACCTCCGCTGGTGCCCATGACCAGGGGCCCATCTCCAAGTTCTCTGGCAGCCTCCATCTTGTGCTGTGTTCAGTTGCAGGGCCACTCAGGAAGGCCTTGGCTTATTCTGGAGGCAGACTTCTGCCACTGGTCAGCTTCACGGCACATGGTTGTGGGACTTCTGCCTCTGCCCCCCCCACCCTGGTGTCAACCAGTGTCTCCCTCATCTGAGGCTTTTGGATCATACCTTCATGATTTCTGCCTTAGTATGTTTGCAAATGATATTGTTACTTCATATTTCTCTTCGAAGCTACTCACTGTTTAATATCAATAGACATTTTATATGGAAAATTTATACCTCTATCATAGGTAGAAAACCTGTGCCAATTGCCATTAATAATAGTAATAGTACAACAAAGGTAAAATCACTTTAAAATTTCAGCTAGTTCGTTCTGCCTGTCTGAGACTTGAGCTTGGAGCATGCTTTCTCTCTGTTAAGACGGAGAACAACAAGTTTGAGAGATGTGTTAAAGACGGGGCGCCTGGGTGGCTCAGTGGTTTGGGCTGCTGCCTTCGGCTCGGGTCATGATCTCAGGGTCCTGGGATCGAGCCCCGCATCGGGCTCTCTGCTCTGCAGGAAGCCTGCTTCCCTCTCTCTCTCTCTCTCTCTGCCTGCCTCTCTGCCTACTTGTGATCTCTCTCTGTCAAATAAATAAATAAAATCTTGACCTGTACCCCTGGGGATAAAAATATATGTTTATAAAAAAAAATATAATTGATAATATATATTCTGTTCCTTTAATCTAAAAAAAAAAAAAATAAAGTTGGATTCACAATAAACTGTGACCTTTTCCTTGATACAGAAAATTTGAAGGAGAATCGAGGACAAAGTTACTTCTTGATTTAATGTTATTGAAGGCTATGTGTGGGTACCATCCCAACCATTTCAGGTAGAGTTATTTTAGTCAACAATACTGTATTTTATATTCCAAAATTCCCTAGACTGCAGGTGTTCTTACCACAACAGAGAAATGAATGTTATGTGACCTGAGATGTTAGCCAAAGCTAAAGGGGTAATCCTGTTCTAGTATATAAATGTGCCAAATCACCATGTTGTATATTTAAAGGTATACAATATTTTATGTAAATTGTATCTAAGAAAACCCCGAATACTTACATAGGGAAGGCACTAAGTGTTTTGTAGAGATTATCTCACTCTATTATTTTTTTTTACAACCCTATGATGTTTATTATAATTATCCCCATTTCACAGATTAGGAAATTTGGTCATCAAGAAGCTAACATGCCTCTTCACAAAGCTTATGAGTACTAGTGGAGTCAGAATTGGAACCTAGCTGTCTCATTCTAGAAGTCTTGATCTCAAATGCTAGTCTCCATGGCCTTTTGAATCGGTCTCTTGTCCTGCCATTTTTGGGAGATGCCGGCCTCGTGTAAGGTTGCAGGCAGTGAGGTCTCATCCCTGAGCAAGGTGGCTTTGGGGTAGGTAGAGCTGCTTCCTCCTGGGGCTGGGAGCTGTAATGCTCTTGTGTCTTTAGGTCTGTTCTCTTGGTTGAGTGCCTGCTGTTGGCATGGCGCTGTGCTGGGCGCTAGGGTTGTGGACACAAGTGCACCCCGGGCCTTGGTCTCAGGGAACTCCAGTGTGGGGGGGCAGGAATGGGGAGAAATGTGTAATGAGAAATGTGTAAATGAGAAATGTGTAAATGACCCAGACAGTGGAGTTCTGTTACAGAGGGGAGCAGGGGGGTGAGGTGGGCTGTAGGCACCTTCCTTACCTTGGGAGGCAGAGAGGCAGGTGGGTTTTGGAAAATGCCTCCTGAAATGACGAAGGATGTAAAGGTTGAGAAAGCTTGAGAAAAGGCGTGGGGCTGACCAGCTGGGTACGGGGAGGGCAACCTGCTTCTCGACTCCCTTGAAGAGTGTAAGCCATTCTCTGACCATTCTGGGGAAGAAGCTGTGCCGACTCTTCTTTGTCATTGATTTTTCAAAGGGCACCCATCTGGGATTTGTGGATGGTGACCAGTGAAGACTCTGGCTCAACAGAGAGAATCTGGAGGCTTCAGTCCCCCACCGTTCCCCAGAGAACCACAGATCACTGCAGCCTCTGTACGACTGTCACAGCCCGTGACTGAGGTGCAAATTTGGCCAGGCCAGAGAGGTAATTTTAGGGGTAAGTTTGTTTATTTGAAACCCCATGCTGGCAGTTGGGCCTGGTTTTTATGTGAGGATTTTCTGTTCTGCATATAAGGAAGTACTGCCCGTTAGCCACTACGAATGTGCCCAAAACCTCCGTCTCCTGAATAAACTCGTGCTTTGCAGATGAACTGAAACATTCTGGGGCCACACTCAGAATAGAACGTCCTTGGCTGGGCGTTGTAATCCCTGGTGAGCCGCTGACAAGAACCCTGGAGTGGGGACCGCCAGGCTCCATACTTGGAGCGCCTTCCTGAAGGTGGGCGGCTTCAGCACGCGGAGCCGAAGGGCCATGATGAATGGCAGGCTGTGAATGTTTGTGGGGAGAGGCAAACGTTCCCTGGACTGTTTCAAGGATGCACATACTCTCGGGCAGCGTTTGACAAGTGGCGGTGGAGGGCTAGTTTTGGCACCAGTGGGGAAGAAAAACAGTCACAATTCAGACCTTCTAACCAGAGCAGCTGAGGTTGTATCTCCGTGGAAAATGGAATTGTTTGGGAATCTGCTCAGGAATCAGAGGCAGGTGGGAAACCAGACTGCCTAACTTTTCAAGATAATCGTGTCCTTCCCGCCCCCCCAACCCTTATAAAAGGGGAAGGTGAAGCCAATTGGGAAGCTTCCAGGTCACTTTCAGATTTTAAGTCCAGTGATCATCTGGGGACAGTAAGTAGGAATTTGCTGTTGTTTTGCTCCATGTATCGGGCAGGTTCCTTAGCTGCAAGTTATAGAAATACTCAGCGAGTTTCTCAGCAGGACATTGAGTGCACTTGCAGAATTGAAAGCAAAGCCGAGTGCATGAACCATGCAAGGGAGGGGAGCTGGGCAGACGCTGGGGATCTGGGGAGCTGAACTGAGATGCTGTCTCCTGGGGCTTCAGTGCTAAGTCCATCAAGCCTAACCTTTTGGGTCCTGCATTATTTTACTCTAGCCTTAAAATTCCTGGGTGAGAGAGGGCCTAATTGACCTATTTTGGGTCCAGTATCCACTCCTTGGGCAAGGGAACACTGGGTGCCTGGAATCACAGGCCCATCAAGACTGAATGTAATGGAGTGTGGCCTGGTGGCAGGGAGTGGAGTCAAGGAGAGAAGGATAACTGTCCACGAGGAAAGTGCAAAAATAGGAGGCATGGATACTGGATGGGCCAAAATAACAGATTTCCATTACCCTGACATGATGGATGAAAAGGAGATAATTTGGACTGTTACAATGCCCGTTTTTAAGGTCACATTGAGCAAGGCAACTGCTCTTCTCAGCCCAATCCTATCACACATTGGCTTACATATTCCACCTGGCTGCCTACAGACAAGCATTTCTACATGTGGCCCAGGAGTTAGGCAGGGCAGGATCCTGGCTCTTGCAGCTGTCTGGTCCATCAATGAACAGAACCACAGACACAGGAGTAAGCAGAGCTGCACAGATGGCAGTGGTAATAGTGGGGAATGTGTATTTGTAGTTTTGGAGTCATAACCACGATCGTTAGCACATGTTCCTTGGACCAGAAGGGACAAAAAGAAGAGGAGGAATATGAGGGGAAATGATAGCAACCCCAAAGCCCTTGGTTTACTTTATTCCTTTGCCCTCTTGGGTTAGGTGAGCAAGGGAGCAAGTGACATTCTTAAATTTCCACCAAGTGCTAGTCTTCCCATGTACTGCCAGTGGAGAAACAGCATCCAGCAGCATTTTCCAGAGCTGTTCTATGGGATCTAGGCTTTGAGAATCTCAAGACAAACAAACCAAAACCAAAAAACCCCAAACCCCCAAAATAAAAAAAACAAACAAAAAAAAAAAAAAAAGGAAAAAAGAAAAAAAATGGAATGTGTTAGAGTCAATTAAGCTTGGAATATGTTGCAAATTATATTGTGTTTTGGGTATTCATGATAGGCATTGGCACTGATAAGTCCTGCAGCATACAAGCCTGTTTAGTCTAATTTGGCATTTCCCAAACATTCTTGACCACACAGCATTTTAAAACAACACCTATTACTAGGTAACATCTTTGGTTTTGAGGAACGCTCACAGTGCTCTTGCATTTCCATTGATCAGGAACCTATGGGGTCATTGGTCATCTCTTCCTCTTCTGGGCACTTCGAGATTTCTATGCAGTGATTTCAGACACCGTGTTTCCTTATACTTGATCATTCTAAAGCAAGCCTAGGGCCTCACAGCATACTTACATGTTGCTCCGGATTTTCCGTGACAAGGTTCATTTAGCCTCCCACCAAATGTTTGTCTGATGCCAAGATACAATGTTCTAGGAGGCATAGTTGGCAGCAGAGAAATGAATAATGGATGGGTGCCTCCTTATAGAGCCTCTGGGCTCACAGGGCAAGGGTGCATGCAAAAAAAAAAAAAAAAAAAAACCACAAAAAAAGAGGCGGGATGACTAACAATAAAAGGATGGTCTAGGCCAGCTCCGGGAGGGGCTTGGTGTCTCATGTGCAAGCTAAGACACTCAGATTAGGTACATTGTACCTAAAGCCCAGCAATACGGCTCTGTGGGCATTATGTTCCCTTTTCACAGTTAGGAAAACTGTTTAGAGAGGTTTAGAGAGGTCTCTATTTTGCCAATAATGTGTGGTCTGTGAATGATGGAGGCAAGTGTTCAAACTAGCTCTGTCCGACTCTGAAAACCAGGGTCTTCCCACACACCCTGCACTGCTGCCATTTACTGACCAGATTTCCCAAATCCCAAAGCCAGGTCATTTTGGAGACTCTCAAATATTAGAGTGGGATCAACTGTTTAAATGAGTATTGTCTCGGAAAACCTGAGCTGTGATTTTTGTCACTGGTGGGAATTGAGAGGAGGGCAGCTTTCACCTCTAAAAAAAGTGATTTCTAATTGTGTGACCAATTTATAAATGCACTCATGAAAAACAAAATTATTGCTCCAGGCAAGCTAAAATATGGCTTCTAATCCTGGCCTCCTCCTCTGTGTGATCAATTTGGGACATATTCCTCCAAACCTTTCTCTGTGTATTACTTAATGTACAAATGAATATAATCATGGGAAGCTTTCCACTGAGTGAATTATCTTGCACTTTTTTTTCCACTTAACAATATATTTGGAGCTCTTTCTATGCTAGAACACATAGCTATATCAGTTTTTTTTTTTTAGCAACTTTTCCTTTTGAAGCAGTAACAAAAAAAAGAGATTTATTTATTTAGTTGAGAGAGAGCGAGAAAGGAGTATGCAAGTGCGGAGAGGGGCAGAGGGAGAGAGAATCCACAAGCAGGCTCCCTGATGAGCACAGAGACCTACTAGGGGCTTGGTCCCAGGACCCTGAGGTCATGGCCTGGACCAAAACCAAGAATCAGCCACCCAGGCGCTCCCAAAGAAGTAACTTCTTATTTTGAAATATAAAAGTTGCATGAATACTATGAGGAGTTCACAAAATCTTCAAATACCTTTTAATATTTTGCCCTACCTGCTATCTGTATGTCTGTGTATGTATATAATGTGTATACACACATATTGTAGATACGATGTGGTTTTCTATTCTGAGTCAGTTGAGAGTATGCAGTGTATGTACATTATACTCCTTTCCCCCTAAATACTTCACTGTACATTTCCCAAGAGTAGAGATAGTCTCCTAAATAGCCATTAGTCGTTATCAAGGTAACTACATTTAATATTGATATGCTGCTTTCATGCAGTCTTCCATCTCTAGTCCCTTTTTTTGTCAATTGATTTTCCATTTTTTGTCAATAATGTTCTTTATAGTATTTCCCCCTGAAGTCTAGGCAGCCATCTGGAACCAGATATTGTTCTTAATCATCATGTCTCTTTGTTCTTTAATTAAGATGGAACATTTTTTATTGTCTCTCTTTGGGTTTTGTGATATTGACACTTCTGAAGAACATGGAATGGACTGTTTCTTACCTGGGGTTTTCTAATGTTCTCTTATGATTAGATCGGTGATTAGATGCAAGGCTTGAATTTTCAGCCAGGATATTATAGACAGGATGAGTCCTTCCCAGGATGCCACATCAGCACACACGTGTCTGCCCGCCCCTTGTTGGGGATGCTCATTTTGATCACCTGGTCAAGATGTTGTGTGATTTGTCTCCTAGGGAGTTGCTGGTTTTTTTTTTCCCCCTCAAAACTAATATGCATTCTCTTGGAAGACACTTAGGCTATGCAAGTGGCCTGCTCCTCATCAGTATTTCTCCCCAGACTTAGCATCCCTTGATGATGCGTGCCTGAGCCCATCTTTATTAAGATGGTTGTAAAATGATGATTGTCCAGCCATAATAATCAATTCACATACACCAGCGGGCTTGGCATTCTGCTGTAAGCCAGGGCCCTCCTTTCCCCCTTCTTTGTTTATCTACCTATTTATTGTGGACTCATGGTTCTAAGTTTTTAAGGGTCTATGATTTGTTATTATCCTTAATTATTTTGGTGCTCAAATCATCTCCCATTTGCCCAGTGGAAGTCCCTTCTTGTGTCCTTGTGACATGTACTCATCATTTTTCGAGTATGTTTTTACTTTCTGGCATTACACAATGTTCCAGGCTCATCTTGTACCTCCCCTGTCTCAGCCCCAGAATTAGCCATTTCTCCAAGGAGCTCTGATTTCTTTTAGTAGGGAATGGTATCAGAGACCAAGATCTGCACACTAACGTGCTTGTTGCTACGGAGTTTCCATCTCCTACATTCTTTTTAACTACTGCCTGGTATTTCATAGAACAGCAGCATGATAGTTCATGTATCTGTTGCCCTATTGATGGATGCTTAGGTTGCTTCCAGTTTGTCTCCATTTCAAGCAACTCTGAATGAATAGTCTCATCAGTGCTCTTTGTACATTTGTAGAAGGAGCCTCTCTCCAAGGGTGAGTGACAAGAAGTGGAATTGCTTGCTTGTAAGCTGTGCATGTTTACCATTTTACTACATACAGCCAGTTTATTCTCCACAGTGGCTCCACCAGCGTCGGACCCAATAAACCGGATATGAACGTCTTTATTTTTCCACACCCTTTCTGATGTTTGGTATTGCTCAATATTTTGTTTTTACACAATTTCAGTGGTGAAAAGTGTTGTTGTATTGTCTTAATATTCATTTTCCTGATTGTGAGAGCGAGCATCTTTCGTGTGTTGACTGGCCATTTGTCTTCTCATTGGAAGAAATAGAGAAAGCTTTATGAGGGATATCATGGTTGAGCCAGACCTCACTAGACGAGAAGGCTTTTTGGAGGTAGGCAAGACAGAGAAGCTGTTTCAGACGTAGGAAACAACAGAGCAAACCACAGAGTAGTTAGGCCAACTGGTCGTAGACTTTGGATCCCCCCCTTTCCTGGGGTGGGGCCTGCTATTTCATCCCAGTGCTGCCTGGTTCACGGTCATCCCTATGACAAGCTTTGGAAGAGATGCGAGGGCAGCTCCCTGGCCTTCTATTTTAAGGTCATTTTAGAATTCACACACACCTTCCTTGTCTGAGCGAAATGTAGCTGGGGCTGAGGTAGCTAGATGTTTTTCTTCGGTGGTAAAACCAACTGGGCTCACCAAAAATCAGATCAAGTGAAGGCAGAGTGGATGGAGGAAAGAATACAGGCTACATGACCTGCGGTGGGAAACAGATTGATCACTCAGTGATATCAAGCAAACCAAACCCCACCCACAAATGACAGGTGGAGACCCAGCACAATGTGTGTGTGTAGAATCAGGACTTAATGAAAGGCTAGCTTTTCATTGTGGCCCAGTGGTGGGAGGCTTGGAGGAAAAGCAAGAGAGTGTTGAAGAAAGAACATCTTATTGTGACCACTTTGCAGTTTGTACACACATCAGATCATTAGGTTATACACCTTAAACAGGTACCTAATTATATGTCAATTACGTGTCAATAAAAATGGGCCAAAAAAGGTTAAAAAGAGAGAGAGAGAGAGAGAGAGAGAGAGAGAACAATGATGGTGTTCTGCCAAGAGAAGGGTGCAGGATAATTTAATAGGAATTGGGAAGACCTTCTTTCATAGAAAGGGGGCCCTCTGTGAGAGGAAAGGGCAAGAGGAAGGGATTTCATCTGGAGTGTGAGGGATTTAGGTTGGAGGTTTGGCACTGATGGGGACGATCATAACTATGTAAGTGATTTGGTAGGGGAGTTTGTGGAAGGTCCTTTTTCTTTTTGACAAAGACACAGATTCTCTTCCACTGGAATGATCTGAGGCATGGTGTATGAAAGCCCCAGTACCTGGCTTCTCTGCCCAGTGAGGGTCTCTTTGGGGGGCTGCAGATGTAGGACCTGTGGGCAGACTCTGGTTTACGGCTCACACATCCACAAACCTCTTCTGTAAAGGAGAGGGGAGGGGCCTATCCAGCAGGACTTGAACCTCTCTAGGGTAAATGGCTTTTGGTGCTGCAGATGTACTTGGGGAAATGGCACAGCAATTTTTTTTTTCCTCATTAGTATCTCAACTTACTTCTAACAGTATTATGATTTAGGAATTTTTATCCTTTTCTCCCCCAGTCTTTTAGTATGACAAATTTTAAGCTCACAGAAACGTTGAAGGTCTAATAGGAACACTGCTCTGTTGATCACCTGGATTCAAAAATTTTGTCTCTATTTCCTTTGTCTCAATATGAATTTGTGTACATGTGTGTCTGGTAGAGCTCTACATACACACGTTTGAGTTTCTGTACTTTTTCCTTTTGGCTGAATATTTCTAAAGCAAGTTGCAAACATTATGGCACTTCACCTGTTGGGGAGACAGAACTCACAGCTGCTGTCTGAGTGGAGAGAATGGACTCTAATGACTTAACGAAGCATAAAGTTATAACCAGGTAATTGAAAGAGTTGGAAGAGAACTCTAATTGGAGGAGGCAATTTCAGGAAGCCTGTACCCTCTTTGGGGCTGGTGGCCTAAGGATCAGAGGCTGGGGTCATTAAACTAGAAGCCTAGAGAGGCGACTTGGCTGGCGCTGGCCACTGAGCTGTGGGGCTGGGATCTGGGTCTCTGAAGAGGAAAGACGTGCTGGTGCGAGGGGTAAGAAGCAGTGCTGAGAACCAGAGCAGGAACCGGAAGTAGACAGGAGGGAACAAGGAAATCCTCTCCTCCCCTTCAGCCTTGCAGGCTCTCTCTAGCGCCCCCTTTTGACTGAGCCTATTTTAGGGTTTGCAGAGTCCCAGACCCAGCATCAGAGGCCAAGTATAGAAGAGTGGGTTTGGAGTCAAGAGGCAACATTTTGCTCACTGGCCCAAACCTTCAATACTTTAGCATGTATCACCTAAATTAAGAAGGCACTCCTACCTATACGTAGTAGGATTATCATGCCTAAGAAATAGTAATTTCCTAATATCTAATGTGCAATCCGTGTTATAGTTTCTCTAATTATCTCCCAAATGGTTTTATGGCTTTGATTTTAATCTTTTTGGGAATAGAATCCAGTCAGGATTCCTGCATTGCATTTGCTCGATATAATTGAGTCTCATTCTAGAACAGTCTACTGCCTCCCTCTCCTTTTTAAAATTACTATGATGAGAGGCTAGGCTCACTGAGCTGTGCAAAGTGTTTCTTCATGTGGTTTCTTTACCTATTCTTCTGTCCCCAGTATTTCCTGTATCCTAGAAGTTAAGTCTGAGGCCTTGATTGGATTCATTCATTTTGGTCAGGAATTCGTAGGGGGTGTTTTGTTCTTCATTGCAATGTGTATTTTAGCTTATAAATTCTAGTGTCATCTTTTAAGACATTTATTAACCTCAGATACAATTTTGTACCCTTGGGAGCAAAAGCCAAACAATTCTCATGGAGGACAACCGTTTTCACTTGACAGGTGCTGTCCATTAGTTCTGGTAGAACTCGCCCTTTCAACTACCCACCCCCCACCCCGACCCCGTGCATGACCTGCCCTCCCCCTGCCCCCCTGCCGCCTCCCGGCCATCTTCTTGCGTCATCTGGAGATGTTCTGTACTGGAACTGTTATGTACTAGAACTTCTGCTCATTGAGGTTGGGTTTTATCCCCGAGCATCCTGTTTTGCAATCCTTTGGGTTCCCTACATGACCTTCCAATGTACAGTGAGTGTGGCATCACCACTTCCCTGCTCATGTAGGGCTTGGCTCTCTGCTGCCCCTGAGTGCTCAGCAGCAGAGGCAGTTTGCTAATTACCCATGAAAGTGGAGTTTTCTCTTTTCTTGCTTGTAGTTGAGTCTTTGTGAGATCTTCTGGGGGCTACCTTGCTGGCCCTGCACTGTGCGATGCCCTCCCTCTTCTGTGGACATGCCTTTCTCACTAGAGATTCTGGATTCTCTCAGTATTCCTAATGTTCTCTTTGCCTTGCCATTCACTACATGGGATCTTGGCCATCCTGACGTTTCTTTGGCATCACCAAACAGAGCCTTCACCTACTACTTTGGATCCTCTTTCTATTTCCATCAGATCCAGTTTGCCTTTCCATGTGCATGAGTAGAAAGGTCAGGCATGCTTGTGCTGAGCCAAGTCATAGGACCAGAGTTTTAGGTTCACTTCTTTAATTTGGATGCTTAGAGGGTTCCAGGTATGGTGAAGTTTCAAGGAAGATCCAATGTAAGAATGCCAGGAGTTCAAGTTAACGGAGAGATGGCAACTGACCCCCAGTGTATGCGAGGTGGGGATGATGGTGAACTGGAGATCGCATGGGAAAAATAACCATAGGCTCCATGGAGCTTCTCCCTATCAAGGGATGAAGTCTATTTAGGTAACCCTTGAATCTGACTGTTCTTGTGTCTTGCTTCAACCAATGAGACATTAATAAAAGGCATGTATTCAGAGGCTTGAATAATGCTTGCGTTTCAGGCTTGCCCTCTCTCGCTGGTGGAAGAGCACCGAGCTAGCCTGCTAGACAGAGCAAGTGGAAGAGAACTGAGGTATCCCCTCTAACACCTGTCCGCTTCTGACCATAGCCCTCTTTGTGAGCCCAGGTGAGACCAATCGAGGAAACACTGAGCTGGGCCCAATCCAAATTGCAGATACTCGTAGCTAATGCATAATTACTGTTTCATGCCACTAAGATTTGGGGTGGTTTCTTATGCAGCAAAGACTAAGTGGTACATGCACTGTGGGATGGGGGAAGTGCCCACTCACCCCCAGCCCAGGGCTGCCATGCCAGAATATGGGCCCAGTATCACCATATCTTCCAATTTTCCAGACAAGAGAAACATTCAATATTAGTTTTATGTGAAATATTCCAACTTTTAAATTGGCTTCAGTGTTTGCCCCACATCATTCCTGATCCAGGGGAAGTTATCATTTGAGGGAGACACACAAGCCAGCAGCAGTCTCTAGGGACCCATGGCTGAGGGCTGGAATGGGAGCAAAGACATCTTGGCCGGCTTTGGAGCACTGAGTCAGTGACAGACATTTGTGGCAGAATGAGGATACCTTTGAAAAAAATCCCTGAGAAGGGCACTTCTTCTGCTCATTCTTCAAGACTCAAACAAAATGGCATCTCCCACGAGCTTCTCTGCCACAGAGTTCATTCCTCCATCAGGGCACATAAATCCTCTACCCCCACCATCTGCCTCCCTCACTAGACTTGAGGGAGTTCCTGGAAGACATTGTCTGGGGGACTTACTTACCTTCCACCCTAATGGCCAGACCGATGCATGCTGAAGGAACAGGTGACCTGGTAAATGCTTGGAATGTTCTTGTGTGCCCCTCCTTTCTTTGGGACAGGCTGCATCTTGTCAATGTCCCAGTCACTTTTCCTTGAAACCCTGCATCAGAGTGAGTCATTGAGCACAAATGTTCGTCTAGCTAAGGAATTCAAGAAAATGGAATTTTCTTACGTTTTTGCCAGTTTATGGAAAAGCCACAAAGAAGCCAAACACAAACCCCCAAACCAAACACAAAGGTCCTCCACATGTCAAGTGTGCCAGAGGTTAAGCCCTAAAGATGGAGTGTCAAGCTGGCTTTTGGCCTGGGGAGAGGATTTGCCTCCTTGGGGTCTTGGGTTTGGTATAGCCACAGGGCAGGCGACGATGTAGGCCTCTGAGTGAGGTGATTTATCCCGAGTGGGGACTGTGGGACTCTGTGGGGCCTGTGTAATCCGGGCCAGCCAAACATCTGGCTGCTTATGGAAGAGTAAAGCCTCCCAGAATCTGGTCCCCTAATTCCTTGTAGTCCTGTTGAGAGAGCAAGTGCACAGACATGCTTTTTCCATTTTCATGTACCTACTTGACATCTCATAGTCCAAGACGTGGTGTGATCAGAGTAGGCCAGAAAAACTGTGTGAAGGTCATTGAAGACCCTCAGGGAAAGCCTGGGGAGGAACCACTGTGCCTGGCTGGGTCTCCTCCTCTTTTCCGCAATAGTTCACTCTACCCTGCTGGCGGAGGGCTGCTTTGACTCTGAGGCGCTGGGACTGGAGCCTGGAGCCTGGAGCCTGGCTGGGTGGCGCATGGCTTCCCTCTCTCCACTAGGGGGTGGGGGAGTTTGGATGTCCAGCGAGGAGGCTGCTGCCTTAAGCTCCAGCGGGCTGGGAAACCAGGCGGCTAGGGACCTGATGAGGCTTTTTGATGAGTTGCCTGTTGGAGGCAGGCCTGGTTCCTGGGGAAGAGTGGGCTATTTTGGGTCTTGCCCGGGTTGGCCCGAGGCAGGCCAGTGAGGGCGGCTACCCTGGGCTGTGACTCCTGCAGTCCTCACCTCCAGGCTAGCCTCCATCCATGACGGCTCCGTCCCTTGTCCTAGACCAGCCATCAAAGGTGACTGTGAGCTGGGTGGAGGGCACAGGGATGGGCTTCCTCTTCTTCCCTGTACCCTGTGACGTAGGGCCTGAGGCGTTCTTCTGACAGGGCAGTCCGGGTGCCAGGAAGCCTGCTGCCACTGGGAGAATCCTTCCCCAGCCTCCTGCTTACTTGCCCAAATGCTCATTTGAAATTTTATTCCTCAGGTCAACGTGTGGATGCTTCCCTGAGGTGTCTTTGAAAAATGTGTCTCCCTCTGAGAGACAGAATATGTTAACAAAGGGCCGGCATAGTTCCCTTAGAATGAAGGAATTTCTCACACTTCTCTCCCCACCAGGGCCCCTCATCATGGAGCAGAGGACGGAGGGAGAGGAAGGACCAAGATGGGAGCTTAGAGGGGCAAACCATGGTTAGGAGGTCTGGGGCAGGTAGGGAAGAGTGGTGGTAGAGGCCTCTTGGCAGTTTTCTAGGGAGGGAAAAGATGGAGTAGAGAGAGGATTTTTGGAACGCAGGCGGGAATTGAAGCACGAGGGGCCGGGACGCTGACCAAAGCATTCCGTAATTTAACTGCACACTGCCTTTCTGTCAGAACTCCTGGAATTCTGAGCCGAATATTTTGTTTCTCACCCTTTCCAACGTCCCGGTCACTTGTCACTTACTGAGGGATTGATGAAAGCTTGAAATGCAAACTCAAGTGAATTCATGTTCTAAGTTTGGGTTTTCTTCTTGGTAAAATGGAGAGAACTCTACTCACCATTCTGCACAGAAGGATCTAAGCATAGCATCTGCAAGGAAATACTTGTTTTCGATACCATGGAAGGAAATGTAGAGTGTTTCCCTTTACCCCAATATGGAGGAGTATGAAAAATAAAAAGGCTGCCCTTTCTGGACGGGTGCAGAAAGGGGTCTGATGAGAACGGAAGCCCAGGAAGATGCTGGCCTCCGCTTGTGAATTGCCCTCCGGTTGGACCGGATGTTACCATCAACTGAGAGTACGGAAGAGAAGTGCCTCAACTTTAAGATTTTTATTTAGGTGGGGTACACGTAGACCCAGGTTCTAAAGACACAAGAATTAAAGAAAAAAAAATTCTCCAAACAAAAATAGACAAGTGATATACAAATACCACTTTTGATGATTTACACCCAGATAAATAATTTCAGAAAACCAAAACCTACTACAAGTACAAAAAGCAAACAATGTAAAAATGCACCATGTTTTTCCCTGGGACAAGCAAGATGTCTGTTTTCCTACATGTAGGCAGACTTTTCCCGTCCTGTGGCCCATCTTCATGGAGGGAAAAGAAGGGTTGAAAGATCTATGAATCATCTCTCCTTCATTCAGGAGCCTTAGGAGAAACTCACACACAACAGGACAACCTATGTAAAAAAAAAAATGTGAGAGTAAAAGGAGTAAGAGTGACATGGGAGAACCTGCCAGGGGTAGACCTGTATGTAGACACTGAGCCTTCAAATCCAGTGCAGTTTCTAAATGCGAGCATGCAGATCTGGCTCTGAGCACAGCGGTGGCCAAAGTGAAGATGGAAATTGGATCTGCAAGAGGGCCTCCCACTACTTAGCTCCCAGACCCAAGCCAGCTCACCTCGGAGAAGCACAGGTCTTGCTGGAATCAAACATCTGGCTGATTCTGGAAGAGTAAAAGTTTCTACCCAGGGCTTTCATGGAGGAAGCAGTGAGGAAGTCGAGGACCTCTTTTCCACAATGCTGCAATACACGGGGCGGTGAGTTTTATGCGCCTCACCAAAAAATTCCCTCCATGGAGGCAGATGCCAGGTAAGCAAGGCCTTGCCAATGAAAATGATCGCACCAGAACCCAAAACACTCTGACCCAAACATTCAGCTTTTTTTGCAGTTGGATTTGGCCCAAAGGTAAAATTTAGAAAATGTGGAGCAGTAACTTGCAAGGTGTGTCCTGGGGGATAATAATATGCAAGATGTGAAAAAAGGTTAAGCAAAGGTAAGCAGGCTATTTTCATAGCTGCAAACCCTCTCAGAACCTTTCCTGGGCTGATTCATTCAGACCTCTCTCTCCAAAACCTATTTACCTGCTTAACTCTGTGTGTGTCAGTAGGATGTTGGGGGTGAGCGGAGAGGGGAAGCCTGGAAACAAAGAAAACTCCCCCATGCCCAAAAGTGAGAGCTCCACTGTCTTGTGTCCCAACTATATCCCTGTCTCCGACTTGTTTTTTTAAAGGGAAGCTTATACAGTGACACCAGGAAGTGTTCATCTGAGGCAATGTTTCATGGCTTGGCTATAATTTTCCTGGGAAATGTAAAGAAATAATCTAAATAAATTTGTAAGTACGTTAACAATGAATGTTCAACTCAGCCCTATCTGAAATGATCTTGCATCTCAGTAGCGTTGATGGCCATCCCTTTCTGAGGGTGTGGGGGTGTGGGCGTGTGGGCCACCACATGCCTTTCTATGAATCTTCTACAGATTCAGAGTCTCATCCCTGGGACGATAGGAGAGTTGGTAGAGAAGAGTCTGTAGTTATTCTGTGGCCTGGCCTTGTACTACCGCAGCCCTGGGTTTGGCATGCCAGGTACAGAGCAGACCCATTCACTCTGGACTGGCAGGGAGTGTGAGGCAGGGAGGACGTGCAAAGAGGTTCAGGGTCAGAACCTGACAGTGCTTGACCCCCGTGGGTATGAGCTAGAAAATGAACATTACTCCCAGTTTCTTAAACTGCCTGGTGTGTCCACTTCTTCTTCTCCTTTGTTTCCATCTTTTCTTGTCTTCTTCAGGAGGAGATTTCCAGATGGGATCCTTCAAGTTGTAGGACAGTGGATCAGGTTCATATCCTATCAGATCTTCAACATTCCCCCCAGTTTTGTGGCCAAGTGTTTGGAAATGTTTGCTTTCCAAAGGCAGCCATTCATTTATCTCTTGGTACAGCAAACATACATTCAGCGCCGACCATATGCAAAACCAGAGTGAGCAGATGCTCACAAATATATACAAAAGTCATCTGAAAGTTACATAAATCTCTGTATAAATAGTATAAACCACATTTCTAGCCAGAAATGGCAAGCATCATGTATTTGACAAAGAACATTTATACAACAAACTCTATTCTTTTAGTAAAGGGGTTTTAAAATAATTTACACTCTAAGATCGTTGCTTGCCAAACCCTTCTTGTCATTAAATACAGGCATCCTGATTTGGGACAAATTGATGTGGTCAAGTTTTTTACTTTTCTGTGTCTGATTTTAAGCATCTGCCCCCTGCTCTGGCCATAAGGCCCATTTCTGTCCCTTTCCTTCAGACTATTGCTCGGGACTAACCCCCTTCATGTACTCACATAAGCCCTATTCAGGGAGCATTTACTGGCCAGCATGGCTTAGCACCTTCACGTTGGGCAAACGTTCATCCCCTCCCCTCCAAAAACCTCTGGGCCGCACCTCGGGTATGAAAACTTTCTCTCGGGAAATGTTCTCTGTAGCTTTCTGCCAGACAGGTCTCTAAAAGAACATAGAATACCCCCTTCCGGGAGAATTATGGTGAAGAGAGGTTTAGCTGCAGATCATTTCCAAGTGAGATGAGGTACTGCGCTCATAAACCATCTGAACAGGCTGCGATCTGGTTGGTAGGACATGCGCAAACAGCAGGATGAAGCCCCAGCGTGGTTAAAAGCCAGTGAAGATGAATTTCTTTTACCGTCCCATTCTTCAGTTAAGAAATAGTACATTAGGAATAAAATTCTCTCTACATGGTAGGTCAAAGATCAGAAGGGGTTATTGTCTGGATCCTGGGGAAGATCGATAATACGAAAACAGGAGACAGAATTCTAGTGTGCACACAGTCGTTCATTAGATGGTAGGACAAATTGATATACGAATGACTTCCTGACTTGCCCAAAGGATGTGACTGGACAGTGAGACATTCCTCCCAGCGCACGGGTGTGTCTGACAAGGAGTAAATAATAAACTTGCCAATCAGGCTTCAGTGTTCTGGAGGTTAGTGCCTACTTGGGAGGGTCTCTGTAGGGACGGTGGAGGAGAGGCATCCATGGATTAAGCCATTAACGTCCTGTTGACCCATTTCTCCTGTGTCTAACCTTCTACTTCAGAGAGATGTCGTATTGTCCTACCTTTCTTAGTCCTGTGGCCTCAGTGCTTTGTGCTGGCCTCCACTGAGAGGGAAAGTATTTCTGGTTGACGATGTAAGGTCAAGGAGGAGTTTTGAGAGAAATCTAGTGAAATCTGCCGCCAGCATGATCCAGCCAGTATTTCATGGGCAGCTACTATGTTCATGTGCATGCTAGCCCTAGAAGAGCTCCGCAGGGCAGGGAGGGTCTCCAGTTTCCCCTCGTCGAGGTCTTATCTCTTTTCTTGCCATGGCACATCGATATTTTTCAGCTGGTACATGGCATTTTCTCCTCAAATAGACCCCTTTCTTTATCTGAAAAATCAAGAGTTTCACACTGGCACAAGGCAATATCGGTGGTCAACCAGGTTGCCCTGCTCCCAGAACCCCATGAAATCTGCCTTTCCACCTTGAGTTTTAAAGATACATATGTTTTCTTCTAGGAAAATAAGGGAGCAAGCTTCTTTTTTTCTTTTCTGTGGATAAGAGTAGGTTATGATTTTAGAATCTTGTCCCAGTCCAGCAAGTTTTGCAACGCAATGACCTCATCTGTATGAACTCATATTCCGTGGTCTAAAGGCATAGAAGATTAATTGGAGGGGTTATTTGGAACAATTGATACTACTTTATCTTATTTGATATGCCTTTGGTTCTTAACTTGTTGACTTAAAGATGTTTGTTTCCTGATTGATTACTTGAGAATGACTCTTGGATGTGTTTCAACACTGTTTTCAATGGCATTTCAATGGTATTTTCCATGGCAGAAAAACATAAAGGATAAAATTAAAATAACCAGTAATTGGGTATTTAAAAATTTTCAATGCATATATATATGTACATATATGTATATATAGCTATCTTCATTTATAAAATAAACCATTTTGTAAAATGGTTTATTTATAAACCACTTGTAACCAGTGTTTTTCAAGAACATTCCATATTGTTTCATGTTTTTCTCTATTATCATTTTAATGGCTGCAGAGTTATTCACTGTGTATAATACCATAATATATTAAACCAATCCTTCATTGTTTGGACAGTGAGGGTATTTCCAACTTTTTGCTTTTATAAACAAATCTTCACTTGACATCCAAATATATGTATCTTTAGCCATGATGATTTTCCTTAGGGATAAATGCTTAGATGTGGAATTGCTATGTCAAAGTTTATGCATATTTTAACAGTTGTTAATAAACTTTGCAATATTGCTCTCCAAAAAGGTGTTACCAATTTATCCTTCTATGAACGGGGTTGAGGTTGTTTACCTGTCTTCTTATCAACAAATATTATAAAAAATTTTGAAACATATTTGCTAGTTTGAGAGGCAAAAATGTGATCTGATTTTCATCATGTGCCCTCAGTTATTAGTGGGGATGAATATTTTCTGGTTATTGGCTATTTGTACTCTTTTCTTTTATGAATTACTTACTTATTTTAAATATTTTCCCTCCTATCATAGTTTAAGGTAATATCTTTTTTTGCAAATAGAAATTTTTCAATTTTATGTGGTTAAGTTCATCAGTCTTTCCCTCTGCGGTTTTTGCCTTTACCATGTGCTTAGCTCATAACGTGTATATATATGTGCATTTTAGCCTTAATTTACTTTTTTTTGAGAGATTAAGGGGTGGAGGGGTAGAGGAAGAGGGAGAGAGAGAGAATCCTAAGCAGGCTCCAACCCCAGTGCAGAGCCTGAAGCGGGCCCAGTGCAGAGCCTGAAGCGGGGCTTGATCTTACAACCCTGAGACCATGACCTGAGAAATCAAGAGGGGGACACCCAACTGACTGAGCCACCTAGGCACTGTAAATGCAATGCATCCTCCTTATGAAGGCTGCAAATAACGGGTATGAGTGTAAAAGAAAAGAGTTTTCTCTGCCTCCTACTCTGCGTCCCTATACTCCAGAATATTTGCTGTTTGCCGTTTGGGAGCCATGGGTCTTTAAAACAGGTGTAGTTGGTCTTCGGTCCGTGGAGGGATCATTTTCCCGGGTTGACGGCGTGACGGTGCAGAGAGCTGGGGGTGGTGGCTCTTCCCCCACCTCACGTTCACTCAGCTTCCCATTTTCCACTCTGCATTTGCTTTCTTCCGGCCCCAGGACTGGTATGTCAGCATGTGATTCGGGCTGGGGGGGTCTTCTCAGCAGACAGACCCTTTGGTTCTTGCTCTGGGACTCTGAAAGTAGCTTGTCCAGAGGCTGAGGTAGGATGAGAACGGCACAGTCCTGCTGGCCCAGGACACTTTCTCCCGGGCCATGAAATTTGGTGTTAGATACTTTGTGCAGAACAGGCCTTCTACAAGGGGACACACCCAAAGGGATCCTCCATGGCTAGCATCAGGTGGGCTGAGTCAGGTTGTCTGGGAGCCACACCTGCCCTTGACTGCTGGTGACCACAGCTCCAGAGTCATGTGCCTGTGCTCAAGTCTCTGTCCGCTCAGCTGGTGCTTTTTAGGCTATGTGATTATAATGGATCAATCCTTGAAATGCTTTTGTCAATATGAAGGGAACTGAATGTTCTGAAAGTTTCACATTCATCTTTATAGAGGGTTAAAATAAAATAACATTTTTGTTGTTGTTGTCTTTGCCACACGAAAGAGAAGCCAGCCGCCGTTTTTCACACAGTGTTCCTTAGAACACTATTACATCCTTCACCGAGACACGCAGGGAGGTAAAACGCTCTTTCCTGAATGTCTTTTCAAATCAAGAACTTGGATTAGATGGACATTGGTTTCACGCACAGAACATTTTGATGTCTGATTTTTGTTCCTGTCCAGTAGTCTTAGAAAATACTCAGGTTTTAGTCCAGGTTCAAACTGGTCTGCTTTTTTTTTTTTTTTTTCTTTTTGGAAAAAAACCCCACTTCGCTTTGTTTCACTCTTTCATAACAAGCTTAATTTGGGGGGCCCAGCTCAGGGTTCAGCTAGAGAGTTTGGGTTGTTTTGGTCAGAGACTGACAGTGTGAGCTCTTGATTTGGACTGAATTTCTTCTGTTCTAGGGGGAGAATCACTCATCCATTAGTCAACAGCCTTCATAGCTCCCGAAAGCTGCTTAGAATTCCCTAAAGATAAGACTTCAGCTCCTGGCCAAGTGGGGAACATGGCCCTGAGCAGAAGAGATGGGGCTGGGCCATCAGCACGGATACGGGGAAGCCATCAACAGGGCCCTTGCGCTTCCAGTTCACAAACCTGGGCTGCCTGGCGAGACAGCCCCAAAGGCCATTTGGCCTTCCCTCTTGCCTGACCTGCACCTTCCTGAAACGTGCTCACAACAGATGAACCTATCAGCAGATGTTTGGGAGGAATGGAGAGGTGATGAGCCTCATAGAGTGGAGGGTATAAGTGTCTGTGATCTAGAAATTTGCCATCTCGAAGGATCCCTGTTCTTGGGATACTTGGCTGGGTAACCTCTGGCAAATGACTTACTTTCTTTGAGCTTTTGGACCTCATCTTTAAAGTGGGGATAATGAGGGGCGCCTGGGTGGCCCAGTGGTTAAAGCCTCTGCCTTCGGCTCAGGTCATGATCCCAGGGTCCTGGGATCGAGCCCCACATCGGGCTCTCTGCTCAGCGGGGAGCCTGCTTCCCTTCCTCTCTCTCTGCCTGCCTCTCTGCCCACTTGTGATCTCTGTCAAATAAATAAATAAAATCTTTAAAAAATAATAAAGTGGGGATAATGAGATAATAACCATCTCATGGGATAATGAGATAATAACCATCTTCTCCTACGGGATGGCTGTGAGTGTCATATAAGAGCCTGCATGGGATGGGTTTAGCACAGCGCCTGGAGTATGGTGATGCGCTTAACTACACTAAGGAATTTTGGGGGAACACAGCACATATGAATGGACTGTGGCCTAATAATATCAAGGCACTGTAAGAACCAGTGAGTGGTTCTTGGACAGGCAAATGTTGTAGGAATTCAGAGGAGGGAGGAATTGCCAAGGACTTGGGAGTGAAGGGCAGGTTTCCTAGAGGTTTGAACTAGGATTTTTTTTTTAATTTAAATTCAATTCACCAACATATAATACATCATTAGTTTCTGATGCATTGTTCATTGGTTCATTAGTTGCGTGTAACCCCCAGCTTTTCAAGGGAATTCTGTGGAAGGTAAAGGCAGAGCAAACCTGGTGTTTTCTGCTCAGAGCCTGGGAATATATCTATATGTTACCTCTCCATCCCCTTTGTTTTAGATGTTAAGGGTCTTGACCAAAGCCAGATGACCAATTAGAGGCAGAGCTGCAGCGAGAGGCGGTTTTCTTCTTCCATACTTTATCTGTTGCTATTTCTGTTAGTTATTGCGTTTTTGCGTGCCAGGGACAAAAAAGCCCAACTCGTGCTGACTTAACCATAAGAAAGCAACAAGAACAAAACCCCAACAACAGGGAAGGGAGTGCCTTGACTTCACTCTTGAACAGATCCTTCCCACGGTGGCTCCTGGCATTGGCAGGCTTATGAGCTCCTAGCCTCTCATCCAGCAGAAAGGAAGCATTCCCTTTCCCCCAGTCTACCATCAGGTCTTACTGGCCTGCCTGTGCTCATGGGTCCACCCACAACCAACCACTGTGGCCAAGGCTCCCCATGAAGCCTTTAAAATGACATGGTCTAGGGGCGCCTGGGTGGCTCAGTGGTTTGGGCTGCTGCCTTTGGCTCGGGTCATGATCTCAGGGTCCTGGGATCGAGCCCCGCATCGGGCTCCCTGCTCCGCAGGAAGCCTGCTTCCCTCTCTCTCTCTCTCTGCCTGCCTCTCTGCCTACTTGTGATCTCCGTCTTTCAAATAAATAAATAAAATCTTTAAAAAAAAAAATGACATGGTCTAGAGGATCTTGCTGGTAGGAGGGGGAGTGGCTTTTGAGATGACAAGGGTTGCCATGCTCGAGGACAAGGTTCACACACTTCTTGTGGTCATTTTGTCCACAGAGTTAGGAGGGGCACTGTAGAGGGGCCAAGAGGCGAGGACTTCCTTTCTCTGGAATTCTGAGTAAAAGTTTTTCTAATAGCAGCAAAAGAGGCAGCTCTGGCTGCCTGTGCTCCCAGAAGTAGATGAAATCGGAGGGCCCATCATGGGGTCCTGGCACATGGCTTTAAGGTCCCATCCAAGATGGGTCTGGAGAGCTTCCTAGTGGAGTTTTGGGTAACTGGACTTGGTAGTTGACCCAGTGACTGCTGAACATTCCAGAGGCACTGCGGTAAGACAAGAAGAGCTTGAAGAGGGCAAGAATCCCAGTGCCTTGAGTCCGGGGCTCAGAATGGGGATGAAAGACAGAGTGCCTGAGTGTCTCTTGTCAGTCCCGCTGTCCTTCTTCTCAGGCTGGGAGTCTGGTTGGTTTCCCTTCTTGTGTGGTGGTCCTGGGTGCTGGGTACTCTGGGGGCCACTTACTCACTGCTCTATGGCTGTCAGGAGGTGGGGGGCAGGCAGCAGTTTGTGCCGCTGAGGTAGTCTTCTGGGGCTTGGTAGGAAGCTGCTGTCCAGGTCCCATGGCCCCCTGCTCTTTGCGATCTGCAGAGCGCACTGGCCTGGCCTGTTTGCACCTGGGTCCTCAATTATGTCCCTCAGAAGATTGGTGGGCAGCTGATATATGAAGTGAGAGCTCCCGAGGGAGAGCAGTAAGGGATGGAAGCGGGACCTGAAGCCAAGCAGGAGAAGGATTTTAGACAGAATTCGTGAGCATGGCTTCAGCTCCATCCTGCAGGGGACTCTGGGGGTGTAATCTGCCTCTCAGAGTAGGTTCTGAGCAAGAGAGCTGGGTTTTCACACCCCCACGCCCTGCTTAGGGCCACCTAGAGGAAAGAAAACTCCTGCATACTTTTTGCAAGTTCACGATTTTGTAAACAAAAACACAAGGGGGGTGGGTACCAGAAAGAGCAAGAGGGGGTGGGTAGGGATGTGGTTTGGATGGAGCAGAAACACTGTCTATCCATGTAGTTTCTTCTGTTCACAGAACTCTACCACACGTGTTCCTGTGGAGAGCCCATGAGCACAGTTCTTCCCCATGGGGAAGAGTCCAGGAAATACCCAAGTCTGTATCTGAAGGCTCCCTGTATTAACTGGGTCTAAGTAAACTGAGCTAAACATAATTAGCTCATCACAGTGAGCAGGATGGGATAGGCCTAGCTTCAGGCATGGCTATATCCAGGTGTCCAAATGGTACCTCAGAAACTCTCATTGTCTCTTGACTCTGTCTTTGTGCTGGCTCCATCCTCAGGTTGGAGCTGTCCTCATGGTGGGAGGATGGCTGCCAGCCGCACTGGGAGGACTTAGGTCCAATGCAAGAGAGCACTTTGCTCTTAGGCCTCTGGCAAGAGTCATGGGACGATTTATGATTGGGTTATATGCTCGTCTATGAACGAATCTCTAATGTTCTGGTGACTAGGCCTGGGCCACCGTCACCCCTGGAATCGTGTGCAAGTGTGGGCGTGTGTACGAAACCTTGCCAAGGAACATCGGGGAAATGGAGAGAGCCTAGGTTAGTGCTGGGGCTCAGGCCCCAAAGCCACGCCTTAGGGACTGTGTGGTTATACCCCAAAGACCTCTTACTGTCTCCTGATATTCATGGTGACCTGTCCCAGGAATCTGGGGATCAAATCTGAGGGGCCAGTCTCCTGGAATGGTTTGCTGTGTGCATTCATTCACTTCATTTTTTCAATTTATTTTATTATTTTGTTTTTAAAAAAGATTTTATTTATTTATTTGTCAGAGAGAGTGAGAGAGAGAGAGAGAGTGAGAGAGCACAAGCAGGGGAAGCAGCAGGTAGAGGGAGACGCATGCTCCCTGCTGAGCAGGGAGCCTGCTGTAGGGCTGGATCCCAGGACCCTGGGATCATGACCTTAGTTGAAGGCAGACACTTACGACTGAGCCACCCAGGAGCCCCTCACTTTTTCAATGTAGTATTATAGAAGTTATATGTAGGAATGTTATAATATCGAATAATACGTAATTCATATAAACTCAAAAATATATATTATTTAAAATATAATATATAAAATATAAAAGCATTTTTATTATCTATTATTACGTATATTTATATTTATTCTACACACATATAAAATACAAAATGCCAATTACTCATAATCCCAACCGCAGAGCAAGTCATTGTTAGTAGCTTTGGGGAAAATCACTCTCTAGGTAGCCCTTTCCCCAGCTCAGTGACCCAAATTTCTACCTTTTTCTTTAATATCTGGATGAAGTTACTCCAGCCCCTCACTTTTGTGACAGCAAGAAATCCCATTTTGCCTAAGTAGTAACTCATCGTTTCTTGCCCCGAGCCTGTCCATCCATGTGTCCCTTCATGTAATTTTTACTGAGTGCCTATCAGACATCAGCAGCGTGCTCTAGGCACCTGAGATGTGCTGGTGTTCGAAAAAGGCTAAGATGCTGCCCTTGTAGGGTTTAGGTAGTAAAGGATAAACCCAGCAACTGAACCAATGATCTCACCTATGAAAAGATGCTAAGGGCTAGAGGGCTGGAGGAGGGTGAGGGGCCAGGATGGAGGCTGTGGGTGACAGGTGACAAGGGTATCTAAGGGAGGGCCTCCTTAGGGAGGCAGGGTTGGAGCAGGGACTTGAAGGAAGAGAGTGGACATCTGGGCAAAAAGCGTCCCAAGCAGAGGGAATAGCCAGTGTGAAAAAGTTGGGAAAGTATCTGGAATGTTCTAGAAGAGAAAGGAGGCCAGATGAAAAAAGCCAAGTGAATGGCAGGGTCTGTGTGTAGGAGGTGGTCCAGCTGGGTAGCCAAGTGGGATAGGACCACACAGTGGGAGTCTGGAAGGCTGTGGGGACATTGGCTTTAATGACACAGAATGGCGAGCCAAGAGCACGTTCTGCTGGAGGAGAGAAGCCTCTGACTTGGGCACACTCGATGGGGGCTCCATATTTCCCCTGGGCTTCCTCCTGCTGCAGTGGCCTGCAGATTGGGCAGGCCTCCCTCCTCCATTCCCCATGGCAGGACTGAGCCTAAGCTGGCTAGGGGATTCGGAGGCTAAGTGGCTTTATCACCACTGAGGTACAGTATGGGCATGTGTGTGATGGGTGTGTAAATGCAGACATGTACTTGCTCTTGGCAGGCTAAAAAAAGACCAGGAGGTTATACAGTGCTGGGCAGAAAGCAGGACTTGGTGCAAAGAAGGCAGACTTCCTTGTCTCCTGTATTGTGGCTGTGATCTCGTCAAAGGTTATGGCTCAAGCAAGGTGCTTCTGTCTGTGTTCCCATAGTGCCTGCAGCTGCCAACCTGGCCCGTCCCTACCTTGCTGCTTCTGCTTGTGGCTGGCATCCTCAAACTTCTCTCTCTCCTCCCCCTTCCCCTCCCCAGCTGCTGACCCTCTCTGTAAGTCTCCCATTCATTTCCCCCAAGATCAAGGATCTGGGGCGCCTGGGTGGCTCAGTGGGTTAAGCCACTGCCTTCAGCTCAGGTCATGATCTCAGGGTCCTGGGATCGAGTCCCGCATCAGGCTCTCTGCTCAGCGGGGAGCCTGCTTCCTCCTCTCTCTGCCTGCCTCTCTGCCTACTTGTGATCTCTCTCTGTCAAATAAATAAATAAAATCTTTAAAAAAAAAAAAAAAGATCAAGGATCTGCATGGTTCTATTAACCACCTTGACCCTACCCCAGGCTTCGTGGTAGATCACTAAACTGGCTCTGAATAAAATAGAAAGGTGCCTGTGTGCTATCCCAGCCCCTGGGAGAGTGTGCATGAGATGCATTCCTGTCTCACTCTCCAGGTGGTCGTTAGGGGTCTGTATGCATGGTAGGGAAGACAATGGTGGCTCTGTTCCTTGGGAAATTCTGCTTTGCTTTGCACCTGTAGCCACTGTCCAAAGAGTCTGTTGCTTCATGTTTCTGGTTTCCACTTGTTTAGGCATTAGACAGATGCTTTTAGAGCAGCAAGGCCCCGTGCTGGAAGCTGGAAGCATACCGATGGTTTTAATCAGAATCTTGACCCCTGGGGGACACATACTTGTAAGCTGGGGGAAGTGTTCCAGTGTATGGGGTTGTAATCATTATCATCATCATCATCATCGTAATCGCCATCATCTTCATCTTTACCACTGATATTTATTCTAATTTGTCTAAGCATTCCACATGCATTAACTTACTTACTCCTTACAACCATTCTAGGAAGCAGGTGCTGTTATGACTCCCACTTCACAGATGAGAAAATCAAAGCACAAAGAGATTTAGTAATGTGCCCAAGGTCCCACCACTAAAAAGTGCCAGAGCAGGGATCTGAATGCTGGTGGTTTGGATTCCAGAACCGGAGAAGTAACTGTGGTCCTCAGTGCATTACCGTGTCATTCAATACTCTGATGAACGTTGGTTTCATGAGATGTTCATAGACATTCCAGAAGGAAAAGGGGTAGTTAAATGGTTTGGGAAATGCTGGGCCAAACAGGGAGGTAAGCAGCCTTTTATTGCAGGCCTTCTCAGAGCCTTTAATTTGCTAAGGTATGAATCTCTAGTGGCAGCAATTTCTAAATATAGCTGACCATGCTTTTGGGGGGTGGGAACACCTATCAATATTGCCTGGGACTGGTATTTCATTGAATGAAATTTAAGAGAGCTGTTTTGTGGCTTGTTTTTTTTTTTTTTTTTTTTTTTTTGCCATTCCTACTTGTAGCTTTCTTACTTTATCTTTCTTTTTTTAAAAGATTTTATTTATTTGACAGAGATCACAAGCAGGCGGGGGTGGGGGGGAAGCAGGCTCCCTACTGAGCAGGAGGCCCAATGCAGGGCTCGATCCCAGGATCCTGAGATCATGACCTGAGCCGAAGGCAGAGGCTTAGCCCACTGAGCCACCCAGGCACCCCTTACTTTATCTTTCTATGACAACTTCTGGGGTATTCTTTTACTACTTATTCTACTCATGGGACCCACCCAGTATAGGTGGGGGATTTCAAGCAGAGGATATTGTTCTGACACTTGATGCTTGATAGCATTTTTCACTGACAGTAACGATACTGGTGTGGAATGGAGCAGTCAAGCACTGAGCTGGACTGGTGGAGTGGCCCAGAAGGGCAGGAGGGTACCAGGAGGTCAGCTAGTATGGGCCACATGGCAAGGTAGGGGCCATGTATGGGTCCCCAGAGAAGGTGTGGGGGATTGCCCTTAGTATCCAGGATGGACCTGAGGATCAGGATGTCCACTATGTCTGTAGTTCTAGTCCAGGCCATGGCTTCATCTGTCAATGGGGCTCACTGTTAATCCCAGCTGGAGTGGCTTTGTCCTCCCCATGGCTTTTGGCACCTTCCCTAGGGTGGACCATGAGGGCTGGAAGATTTATGCTGATCCCTGAATGAAGCAGGAATGATGCAAGACTCAAGTTTTGCTTTCAAGTTTACTTGTAGGGATCCTTTGGGACCATTTTCATGCCTGATTTTAAGATCCTCAGAGCAAAGGAAGAGGCTCATGGGGCAAGGATTTAAGGCAGGATGGGGTCCTGAATGGTTGAGAATGAAGTTTGAATTCAGTCTGGTGGTCCAACTTCTTGGAATCCAACTCTGAAAAAGAGAGAGTGAAGGATAGCAAGTGAACTTTCAAGAGAAGGGGTGTGAGAACTGAAATTTCCTTCCTTCCTTCCTTCCTTTTGAATTTGTATTTAAATTCTAGTTTGTTAACATATAGTGTAATATTGGTTTCAGGAGTAGAATTTAGTGATTCATCCCTTACATTTAACACCCTGTGCTCATCATAACAAGAGAGAACTGAAATTCTTTAGGAAAAGAACAGGCAGGACTGAGAGTTGGAGTGTAGGCACCGGAGGCCTCTATGGGAGGTGACTGGATGCAGTCATCATTGAGGCTGAGGTGGCTAGTGGCCTCCCAGTGTTCATCCTCCCTTTTAGGAAGCATTGCTGCCAAGCAAGTCCCAGCCTCCCTTGCAGCTAGGGGAGGACATCTGACTACATTCTGCCCCATGAAGTATAAGGAGTATTGCATGGTAATTCAAAAAATGACCATAAATGGGAGGAAAAGGATTCGTCATCTTCTCTTTCTTCTTCTGGCTGCTTGGACTGCAGAGATGATGCCTGGGCTTGAGCAGCCATCTTGGACCATGAGGTGACATGCTGAGGATGGTGAAGTACAAAGACAGAAGGTGATACTGTGGAGCCACCACACCAACCATAGGCTGGCTGTCTCCAGACTACTTGTATGTAAAAGAGAAATAAATTTCCATCTTTTTTTTAGCCCTTGTTACTTGCAGTGGGCTGATGGGGGGAGTTCTGTATATCAATGAAACAGGGATAGCCATCATTCTACCTTCCTGTCCTAGATGGGCGATGGCCTGTGAAGTAAACTTCTGGAGACTTGAGGTCAGAGTAGAAACTCTGAAGGCCTGGGGTGCTGTGGTATGTTCTCCAGACTGGCTCAGGCTGCTGCTGTCCACGGCCTCGAGGCACTCCTCCTTTCCGGCCAAAGCAGTGAAAGAGATGGACGTAGGATGGGGCAGGGGAGAGGGGTGGGACCTCTGACTGGTCCTCGTGAACCTAGGCTGCCAGAAGTCTTGTTCTGAAAAGGGAACAGGTTTCTCACAGACAAGATGGAAGGACTGCTTGTTCCCTCTGGAAAGTTCTATTAAAATGACCAACCCAGACACACTTTAATATTAATGGGAAATTCCTCCCGTTGTTTATGAAATCATCTTAGAGTTGATTTTAAAAAGAGGAGAGAGAGAGAGAGAAAGCCGTTTGTTAGCTAAACGAAGCCCAGACAATTATTTATAGATGCATCGATGTGGCTTGTTTTAACATGGAGCAACTGTCTGAAAAGACTCCACTTTGACACCGGTAAGCATCCCTGGCACTAAGAATAAATTTATAAATGTCTTTTATGAGAGTCAACACACTAGACAAATAGCCCCACAGACCGCCCTTCACATCGAGAACCAGAACAAAGACAGTTGTATTCGCCATTTGCTCAGGGCAGGCACGGCGCCCAGTAGCGCAGCCCTCACGGGGCCGGATGTTCCCCTCCAGCTAATGCCATTCCTTCGGGCACTGCCACGGTGGCGGGCAGACGCCTGGTTTATTTCCATGGCTCCACTTCTCCGATTTGTTTGGGTAGCTAAATATCTCTTTCCCAGGAGAACATCTGCTCTTTTAAAAATGGAAAAAAAAACCCAGGAAGACCTCCAAGCCGTTAGGGCTGAAACTCACCGCCTGGTGAGACAGACCAGAGCCTCATCGAATGTGGCTTCTGGGGTCCGTGCCACCTCGTGAGAGGGAGTGCGTGCCACCCAGGCCTCTGTAGGGCTCCCGGGACTCTGCTCGCTTGCATGGACTTCAGGGCAGCTCTCATTCCACACTGGGAGGCATTAGGCTGATGCACTGCCTTGACCAGGTACAGGTCATTCTTGCTGTCTCATTTTTGGGTGACTTCATACCATCAGTAACACCGCGCTTGGTTGGAAGTGAACCCACAGTAATTCAGAGGTGCCAAAAAATATGGTTCAAAATCCTCACGCTTGTCAGTTAAAGGTAACCTCAGTGCTTCGGAGTGAAAACAGTCTCTTTGGGGGGAAAATAATCTTTCAGAGCTTTTTTTCTCTCATGCCCTCCTGCCCTTTCCAGAGGGTCTCCGGCTCCTGGGGGAGGGGATGCTCACATAGCACTGTGGCAGCCAGCCCATGGGCCTTGCTGTGGTCTAGATGATCTGGCCTGGTCCCTGCTGCCCTGACTGGGTCCTGCCGAGGGAGCTGGGTCTGCTCACCCTTCCCGGTCAGTCTGTGGGTCACGCCAGCACCCACGAGTGAATTCTCTGATCTCTCCATTTCCTTAGGAGTGAAGTGCTGGTGTTTGGATGCAGCCTGGTCCCACCTTGTGGGCCACTGTGGGTTTACTGATACTCATTGGTGGGAACAGCTAACCATGCCAGGTGACATTTCTGCGTTTCTTGCCTTCTCCTGTGACCTCTCTCCTTGCATTGCAGATGGCAGCCTTACCTCTGTGTCTTCACAGGGCCATCCCTCGGTTTACTGACACCCTGCTGACTCTTCTCTTCTTATAAGGATGTCAGTCAGATTGGGCTAGGGCCTTAGTCTAATAGCTTCATATTTTTTAAAAAAAGATTTTATTTATTTACATATTTATTTTAGAGAAAGAGTGCAAGTGGGGGGAGGAACAGAGGGGGAGGAGAAGAAGGGAGAGGCGGGGGAAAGACTCCATGCTGAGTGGAAAGCCTGACCCGGGACTCGATCCCACAACCCTGACATCATGACCTGAGCTGAAACCAAGAGTAGACGCTTAGCTGACTGAGCCACCCAGGTGCTCCTCTAATAACCTTATTTCAATGCAGTTACCACTTTGAAAACCTTATCTCCAAATACAATTATATTTTGAGATATTGAGGGTTGAGACTTAAACCTATGACTGTGAGGGGACGTAAACACAGCCCAGAGCATTTCCCTTCCCCTCCATGTATCTGGGCTTTCTGGGCTTTCTCTTGTCTTGCTGGACCCTTCCTGGCCCCCTGGCCAAGGCCCAGGGATGGGTGGGGCTGCTGGGTCCTTCAGAGATCAGGCACCATCCGGCCTCGTCTGCATCTCTATGTGGTCCTCTAGACCAGAAGGGCTTTTCCTCCTTCCTGCTGGACAGGAAGCCTGGAGAACTCCCCTCCTGTCAGATCCCGACTTTTCTCTAAATATAGCTAAATAGGTTTGGACCACCACATGTTGTGCTTTGCAGGGGAAGCAGTTTGGAATTTAGAAATCCCTTTTCTCAACAAAGCCCGACTTTCAAAACAGTTTTCTTGCCTCTGCCATTACAAATCTTGTTGGAAATTCACAGCTTAGCAACTCTTGGCCCTTTGAAGCAGTGACTAGGGAGGGAGCTGCAGGACAACTTGATTTATAGGGAATGCAAAATAAATCGGTACTATATTGTCAGAATGACAATTTCTGCTTCATATATCATGTGATCCAATTTATTATTTTCTTCAATTCAGATTTCTTTTTGAGTTTCTTTTCTCTTATTGTGGAAAAACAATACATGTTCATTTTAGGAAATTTGGTAAATAAGGCCAAAGGAAAAAAATCATGCTTAGGTGTAACATACAGAAGGCACCTACTATTATCATTTTGACCTATTTCCTTCTAATTTTTCTCCTGTGGGTGATTTTTAGGCTTTATTTTAAATTTATTTTTATTTATTTCTTTTTATGGATATATATATTTTAAGATTTTATTTATTTATTTGTCAGAGAGAGAGGGAGAAAGAACAAGCACAGGCAGACAGAATGGCAGGCAGAGGCAGAGGGAGAAGCAGGCTCCCTGCCGAGCAAGGAGCCCGATGTGGGACTAGATCCCAGGATGGTGGGATCATGACCTGAGCCGAAGGCAGCCACTTAACCAACTGAGCCACCCAGGTGTCCCTGGATATATATATTTTTAAAAAGATTTTATTTATTTATTAGAGAGAGAGGCAGAGTGGGAGAGTGCAAGTGGGGAAGGGGCAGAGGGAGAGAGGGAATCTCAAACAGACTTTGGGCTGAGCATAGAGCCTGACACCGGACTTGATCTCATGGCCCCAAGATCATGACCTGAGCTGAAATCCAGAGTCAGACGCTTAACTGACTGAGCAACTCAGGTGCCCCAAGGCTTTATTTTTAACTTAATTTATATTTTAACAACTGGTAATACTTTCAAACTGTTAAAAAATAAAAACGATATAAAGGTGTACAGTGAGAAGTTCTGCATACAGTCTAATTTCTCCCCTTTCTTACCCAAAAGTTCCTGATGTTCTAGAGCATTCTGTACATGGAGAACTTCCCATGCCAGCATTTCTTTCATAGCTTCCTGCATCTCTCTTCCTCCCAAGCTGTGACACTTTGGGAAAGCCCCTTCATCTGCCTGGGTCAAGCTTCAGCAATGATGCAGGTCTTTGAATTTGGGGGAGCTAATACTACCCATCTCCTTTTCCCTCCGGCTAGTAACAAACCCTGCCAGCTGCTGTCCCACCATAGCCTGGGTCACAAGTGTGGACACATGGCACAAGTCTGGGCAATCCACTCATTGTCCTGCTGACAGTCATTGGTTCTGGGATGGTCATGTGACGCTTGGCGCTGGTGGGAATGCATGCCTCTCGCCCCTTGGGGCTTGCCATATTGGTGTGAATGTGGGCCTGCTCGTGGTCATCTTCCCCATCGTGGGGAAGGCCCATCCCTTATAGGTCAGACAAGGCTGTCATTCAGAGAGAAGCAGAGGGGAGATATAAAATGCCTAATGACTCCTTGGAGCCCTGGATGCAGCGCTCCCACAGGGTCCACCCCTCTTTCCGAGCTCTCAGAGTTTAAGCTGCACTTCTGTGACAGTGGGGGGCGTCCTAGCTTGTACCAAGTTCAGTGAAGCCATTCAGGGAAGGAGGGGCGTTTCCCCAGAGGGGTGGATTAAGGACATAGGCTTTGGAATCAGACTGGCTGGGTACACAGCCTGCCTCCACCACTTAGTATGTGGCCTGGGCCATCCGTGTGACCTTGCCATGTCCATTTTCACACTTGCAGGGTGACGTGATTGGATGAGTGGATGTAGGCCAAGTATGCAGCCCTGGGGCATGGTAAATCAGTGATAAATGCTATTGTTGTGTCCACCTGTTTGCACTTCCCAGGTGCCCTTGCACGCTCACCAGCCCCATGTCTGTCCTGCCCGGTCTCACCCTGCCTTCTCGCCAGCCCAGGGGGAACATTCACGTGAGCTGCACCAGGCCAGCAGCATCAAGATAGGAGGAGGGGACGGCTGAGATTTTTCAGTCAGCAGACTCCTAAGCCTGGGCAAACAGACAAAGACCAGTTTCAAATGAAAAACACTAAAAGAGAGCAAAATTTTAAGGACAGACTGAGAATGTACAGCCCCAATATACACCCACAGGAGACCATCTTTCCCCCTTCAAGAGTTCTCTTCCTTCAGGAGGGGCCTCTTGTCAAGGTGGCTTTCCCAATACCAAGTTGTTCATTTATTTTTTAAAAAATCTCCCTATATTAGTATGTGAGGGTTGCCATTCCGAGTACCACAGACAAGGATTTCCTTTCAGTTCTGAAGGCTGGAAGTCCGGATGAGAGGTAACAGCATGCTGGGTTCGTTCTGAGGCCTCTCTCCTTGGCTGTAGAGGGCCGTCTTCTCCCTGTGTCCTCACGTGGTCTGCGCACATGTCTATGTCCTAATCTCTTACGAGGACATGAGTCACACTGGGGTAGGGCCCATTTTTAATTTAATAAGGGCCCTGTCTTTAGATGGAGCCCCATTCTGAGGTGCTGGGGCTTAGGACTTTCACATACATATTTGGGGACGCACAGTTCAGCTCATCACACTCCCTGAAATGGGGTTGTCACTCCTGCCCCACTTCTCAGACGTCTCTCCTGCTCGGCACCCCTGTTCCCTCTTCCCGAACCCCAGACACCACAGCATGGTATTTTGGTAGAAGCAGCAAAGGGGCTTTCATGAGAGTCCCGGGCTCCTGACGAGGGCGCACTGTGAAAAGCCCTCCTGAGGCCGGTGGGCGTGGAGATGAGGAGGTGTGGGCAGGAGTATTTTGGGACTGTTTGTCCTTCACATGTATTAAAGGCTGGCTTAGTTTAAAATGGAGTCTTTCCTATTTTTTTTTTTTTAATTGTAGTTTTGAAAGAGGGTGGATGATTAGTGTGTGTGCCCAGGAGCCTGTCTTGGGGTAAAAAATAAGCCAGTGGACAGTGTCCATAACTGGGTGTAGACGATCTCAGGGTGCTGAATAAAGGAACACGGCAAGATTCTTGCCCTTCTGTTTTCTAGTTTCTTCCGAATATTTTTAGTTGATCTATCATTTTTAGCCTCGAATCATAGGAGGGATGGTTTCATTTAGTTCTGTCACCAGGAGAGTTAAGATCATTGGTTGTCATCGTGACACAGTGGGGATAAGGGACAAAGAGCACCCCTTTTGTTTTGGTGGCTGAGATCTGAGGATGCAGCCTGGAGACCTTGACTGCAGGGGGCCTGGCACCTGCAAGCTCCAGTCCGCCTTCCTTTTCCATACCTGTAACGTCAGGTTCTTTTTGTTAGATTAGATCTATTTGTATCAGCTGTTCAAATCCATTCTTCCGTCCATCTCTCCATATATAAAAAATGATTATGTATGTGAAAATATATAAAAATACATAAAATACACATAAACATATATGAATATTTGGGAATATTGTTCTGTAACTCGATATGATGTTGGAAACAATCCAGCTTTAACCTTATAATTGGAGGTGGGAGCCTCATAAATATTGTATCCAACTGTGTTTAGTAGTATCTTTCAGATTAAGACTAAAAAGCAGAGTTTTTTTTTTTTTAAAGGATGAATGTACTTACTTTCGTTGGCTTTAAAACATACCCTTTGTGTAGATATCTTTGAGCCTGCACATCTGCAAATATATGTACACACATGTATATACAGACATAAATAGACTGCTCAGTAATATTTAGGATCTGTCATTTGGCATGATTAGGATTTGTGAGATGTTTTGGTTAGTGGAATATTCTGGCTAATAGTAAATTTTTTGTGTGTCATGTAAAAAACTACCAATTAAAACAAGAATGCAATAAAACCCCTAACTCTGAAGTTAGATGGCGCAGAATTGGACTTTTTTCTCTCATTCAGGAGGGACTCCACTCTTGGGATGATGTGCACAGCTCTGTCAATGGACTAGAGATAAACCATGTAATTCTGGACCTTTTCTGTTAAGTTAGAGGAATATACACCAGAAATTGCAAATGTGTGGTTTTGGGTTGTCTTTTATGATGATAGCACAAGGTTTGGATTTTTTTTTTTTTACAGTGTTAGAAATTTTTAAAATGAGGTGCCAGCTTTTACAAGTTGAGAACTCACATAATCTAGATTTGAGGATAATCTTGAGTGATAGTGGTCCTAGACTCCAGAGGCCCGGCTTGTCTCTGATCTCCCTGGTCCTTGGCAAGTTTGATATCGCAACTCCTGAGCATATCTTCCCAGCTTATTGCAAGTTCTTTTTTTTTTTTTTTTCTAAGATTTTATTTATTTATTTGACAGAGATCACAAATAGGCAGAGAGAGGGGGGGAAGCAGGCTCTCTGCTGAGCAGAGAGTCTAATGCGGGGCTCGATCGCCGAATCCTGGGATCATGACCTGAGCTGAAGGCAGAGGCTTAACCCACTGAGCCACCCAGGCACCCCATTATTGCAAGTTCTTGATAAGCAATGATTAAATTCTTAAAATAATCTGTGTTTTACATCTATATATTTGTTTGTTTGTTTGTTTATTTTTCAAAAGTGTATCAAATCCATTGCAAAGGGTTGCAGCCCTGTGGGATGGGCAGAGCCATAGCATTGTACCCATTTCCCAGATGTAGAAGTTAGGATTCCTGGACAGGAGATAGCAACTTCCATATTTAATGGCCCCTAATGCTCTTTGGGACGCAATTTGGAGTCTGTCATTCATGAATTTTTAAAACTTGTTTTGGACTCTTAACTCTAAGAAAAAAACTGAAGGTTGCTGGAGGGATCCTGGGTGAGGGGATGGGTAACTGGGTGACGGGCATTAAGGAGGGCACTTCCTGTAGTGAGCGGTGAGTGTTACATGCAACTGATGAATCACTGACCTCTCCCTCTGAAACTAATAATACGTTATAAGTTAATTTATGATTTTAAAGAAAATAAAATTTTAAAAAGCCTCTTTTGAGGTTATATACATGTCCCACCCCAATGAAAATATATTTGCTATATTTTTCTGATTATATAAACAATATGTTTTCAAAGTAAAAAAGCTTAATGAATGCAGAAGTGAAAGAAGGGAGGTAAACATTACCCCAAAATGTCTCCACACAGAGATATCACTGTTAATTTGGTGAAGTCACTTCAGAACCTTCCTAAACATATCTGCAGATGTTTGTAGATATGTAAATTTATCTGAATGAGATAATACTAATGATGGGTTTTATAACCCACTTTTAATTTCAGTCAGGAATACGTCAAGCTTTCCATATCTGTACACCGAGATATATGTATCATTTTTAAAAATTTTGTTTATTTATTCATTTGAGAGAGAGAAAGAGTGTGAGCATGAGGAAGAGGGAGAAGCAGACTCCCCGCTGAGCTGGGAGCCCAATGTGGGGCTCGATCGCAGGACCCCGGGATCATGACCTGAGCTGAAGGCAGATGCTAAACTGACTGAGTCACCCAGATGCCCCCTGTATGTATCATTTTTAAAGCATCACAGCATTTTGTTAGGCATGCACCGAGGTGTTTTTACCGAGGCGTCTGTAATCAGTCCTCCCTGGTCATCCATGTAGGATACTTCCATTTTCCATTATAAACAATACTGTGAGGAACATTCTTGTATATGTATCTTTGTCCACCTGTTCAGTGAGCCCCTAAGGGCAAATTACTAGTTTGAAACTGTGTACCTGTGCACATTTTAACTATTGACAACTCTGGAGAGAATGTTCTTCAAATCCACATGAGGAACAAGTTAGTATTGGTGGTGTCCTCGTTTCTCCAAGTACAAGCTTTGTGACCAAGGACATTACAAAATTTAACAAAGCCTTATTGACCATCTTTTACATATACTAAGCAATATACAAAGAAATAAAATACTATTTTGGCCCTTCTTGAGCCTGACTCCTAGTGTAGAAGCACACACCCACCCCCCACACACACATACAGCGCGCGCGCGCACACACACACACACACACAATGAACTATAATACAATATGGTAAATGCTGAACTTCCAGGAAAATGAGTCAGAAGGCAAAATGGGTAATTATGCCTGGGAAAGTCTGTAGTGATAACATTCCCGCTAAGCCTTGAGGGATGAATTAGGGTTACAGCAAGCAAAGATGACCAAAGGCATAGCAGATGGAAAGAAACATGGGACAGCCTGATGGTTCAAAAGTTCAGGGAGATGCATGGGAATCCTGGTAGGGCTAGATCTTAGCAGTGGGATGTAAAGAGCCTCCCTTGGGGACTTGTTTGTAAAGACCTCTTGGTCTCATTTTTCTCATCCATGTAGGTAATAATGTTGCCTGTTTCATAGAGTTGGAGGATTTAAAAAGGTAGCGGGTATAAGGTGCTTAAAATGGTGTCTGGCACATACTAAATGCTCAATAAATGCGGTCCCTTTGATTATGATTATCTGCTCCCGTCACAGTTTATTTGAATGCTCCTTTCAGCCATTAGCTTTCTGAGCAGAAGTCTGGACACCTCCCAGGACAGCACTCCTGTGCCCAGTCCTCTGGGGAGCTCTCTGGACCATCTCCAGCTCCATGGTGACTGTCCCTGAGACCTCCAGGTTCGGATGTGGAGGGAGAGAGCAACAAGGCTCACTGTATTTGGTTTCAATAGCTCAACTCAGGAAAGTTTGTTTTTGTGCTGAGAACTCTTGTACAGCACACTGGACTTCTAATTTGGAAATGTGGAAAATCCATATAATTCAAATATTTTCCATGATGTGCTATAAATTTTTAGGGCCAGGCAATAGCGTTGTCTCAGGGTGATGAAATGGAAAAAACCCACTGTTTTGTGTGGTGTGTGTTGGGGGGAGACTTTGTTTTGCCACAAGCCACAGCTGTGCCATTTCAGACAATCCCTTCATCTCCCTGGACTTCAGCTTCATTATGCTATCGATGATGGTGATGATGAGGTTGATGAAGATGATGAGGACGAAGAGAAAAAGGGAAAAGCAGAAGCCGTAAAGGCCTGTGCCAGGCTCTCAACATAGATTATTTAATCGTATTTATTACTTGCCACAACCCTAAGGGGTTGGCACTATTATCCCCACTTTTCTAATGAGGAAACTATGTCCCAAAGGCAATAACTCAAGTTGTTTAAGACCATATAACTAGTAAGTGTCCAAGTCAAGTTCAAATTTAGGGCAGTTGACTCTAAAAACCAATAGTCATCACCGCTGTCTCAGTTTTTTTTTTTTTTTTTTTTTTTTGTGGGGGGAAATGAAGAGATTCGGTGAGATGACGTCAAAGGGTGCTTTAAACTCTACCATCCGCAGTCTGTGGAAGCCTGCCCACCACTGTCCAAAGGGCGTTGATGTTATTGAATACCACACGGGATCTTTGTCACAAACATGTTGTTCTAGCCCCCTGGCGGAGCAGGGTAGCACAGCATGCACAGAGGATGGAAAGTTAGTGTCACCGGCACCTATATTTATTCCGCCTCAGAGTAGGAAGGGTGGAGGGGACAGTTCCTGTCCACACTCCCTGATGCCCAGTGGGATTAAATTCATCATTTTATTTGGGAGGGTTTTGTTCCTCCTGGTTTGAGCCACAGCCTCTGAGGTAGTTGCTTTTTATAGACAAGGTTACTGGGGCATGTTCTGCACGCAGAGCCGCTCCACGGGCACCTGGGAGCCAGCGAGAACTCAAGAGGGACACGGGTCCTAAGTTTTCCAGGTCGTTTGGCTCTTGGAGCAACTCAGGGGAACAGAGGCCAGCAGCTGTGGCTCTCGCCGGTGGGATGGGAGCTGTTCTCAGCCCCAGCGGAACCGGATGTACCAGCTTATTAGAGAGAGGCTGCTTTATCGGGTGGAGGGAGGGGAGAGCTTTATTCCCGGCCTTGGGATTCACAGACCTATGTGTGAATCCAGGATCTGTCACACTGCCTAGGGAAGTACCTGGGTTTTGGTGTGCTTCCTAACTGAAAAAGGTATTTAGGGATCTTTGTGTCAGTGGGGCTGATTTCTTAAACTGTGGCATAATATGCATATGTGAAGTGTAATAATCTTTCTGTGTGTGGTAATATATATGTAACATAATACTTTGCATTTTAGCCATTTGGAAATACACAATTCAGAGGCACTGGATATGTTCCTAGTGTTACATAGCCCCCACCACTATCTACCCGAACCTCTTTCATCATCTCCAGCCTGAACTCTGCCTGTTAACCAGTAACTCCCTTTTCCTCCCTCTCCCAGCCACTGGGAAGCTCTGTTCTACTCTTGTCTCTGTGAATTTGCCTCTTTGAGGTATCTCATAGAGATGGAGTCATGCAATATTGGTCATCCTGCGTCTGGCTTACTTCCCATAGCATAATGTTTTCAAGGTCCACCTGCATTAGAGCAGAGATCAAAATTTCATTCTTCATAGCTGAATACTATTCCATTCATTGTATGTCTATACCACATTCCCCCTCTCCTCTTTTTTCACTGTGGTAGAATACATCTAACACAAAATCGATCATCTTCACCAATTTTTAATGGCTAGTGATTATTTTATTTTATCTTAATTTTTAAAAAACATTTTTATTTAAATTCCATTAATGAATAGACAGTGTTGAATCGAAACAGTTTCTGCACAGTCCAGTGGTGGTAAAGACACCCATACTGTTGTGCAGCCTATACCACTATCTGTCTCCAGGACTCTTTCTGGTTTCTCTCCCCATTAGACAATATCTCTTTATTCTCCCCTTCTTGCTGCCCCTGGCAACCTCCAGCCTCCCCTGTCTCCATGAGTCTGACCACTGGGGGAGCCTCACAGAAGTGGAATCGTGTGGTGTTTGTCGTATTGTGACTGACTGACTTCACTTGGCATGATGTCTCCACAATTCATTCATGTTGTAGCACATGTCAAAGTTTCCTTCCTTTTTAAGGCTAAATAATATTTTGTTGTATGTATGCACTACATTTTGGTTGTCTTTTCATCGGTTGGTGGACACTTGGGTCATTTCCACCGTTGGGCTATTGTGAATAATGCTGCTGTGAACATGGGTGTGAAAATATCTGCTTGGGTCCCTGCTTTCAGTCCTTTGGGAAATATACCTTGGTTTGGAGTTGCCAGGTGGAATGTCCCAATCTTAAACATACAACCTGAAGTTTTATATATATTTACGTTTGTGGACCCACTACTCAGATCAAGGTGTAAAATATTTCCATTATTCCAGAAGGTTCTCTCAGGCCATCCTTGTTCCTCTCCCCAAGGTAAGTATCATTCATTCATATTCGCAGCCTTAGGGTTCCTCACTGATCAGGTGTGGAAACTCTGGAGGGTTAAACAGGACTAATGGATGAAAGAGGAAGACACACATGCTTGTACACACACACATGCACACACTCACAGCTGGTCTCTCTGTCACCTTGTAGCCAAAGACATGCTTTTGATCCAGCTTTTCATTTTGGCTTTTTGGTTTCTTGACTTCTGAGGTATTTTTACATGACACAATGATTCTCAACTCCTTAGCTTTTTGAGGAAAGAGGATAGACTCAGATGTTTAGGAATAGACTTGGATGTCATCTTGCTGGGATGGATTTTGAATTCCTGGGCCTGAAAACATTGTCAATGAGAAATGTTTTTATGAGTTTGACTTTTAGATTTCACATATAAGTGATGCCATGTAGTATTTGTCTGACTTGTCTCTCTCAGCATAATGCCCTCAAGGTCCATCTGTGTTGGGTTGTCCTTGGGCAGTGGCAAGCTAGGGGGCAGGCAAAAGAACTGGGGTCCATGCCTGTTCCATGCCTATAGCGTGCTCCATGGAAATGGGTTATTTTGCATTCTCTGCCCCTTGGGAGCAATCCTGGGACTGTGTTCCCACATCCATCCCTCCCCATGCCTCTCCCAGGCTCCTGGGGGAAGCTGTGGAGTTTCCATCTTGAAAACTTGGTCATTCGTGCCCAGCCAGATTGGGACCCTGACACAGTCAGACATTGCTTGTTCCTTTGTGAGTGGCCACTGGCTCTGAGACCCACATTTTGTGTCTCTACGTCTAGGTCTGCAGTCAGGAAACCTGAATTCTAGCCCTGAGTCCACTGTTGAATCCTTTAAGCTTCCCTGTCCCTGAAGAGGCCAGTGGTTCACTTAGTTTTCTGAGGTATTTGTGGAGAGCCAATGGTTTGCCCATAGCAGTGTCCAGGGCTGTCGGGAAAAGTAAACCAAGGTAAACCTAAATAGCTGCTCCCTCTGCCCCTGGAGTCTTTGCAGTTGTGCACAGACACAGGATTCGGACACTGGAAGCTCTCCCAGGCCTCAGAGCTCAGGGCTGGGAGCATCTGCTGTGGGCCAGGCCCCAGCCGCGAACCCCATTTGCAAGCTTGCTTATTCTTCCCCCTAACTGGAGGTAGGTGTCTTAGCTCCCACGGCGAGATATGGGATCCTGAGGCCCAGAGGCTTGGAGGGACCTCCAAGCCTTGGAGGGACCTTGGAGCCGAAGTGGCAGTGGAGCTGGCATCTGGACGCTGGCCCCCCTGCTCTGCTCTGCCTTCCTCTCCATTCAGCTGATGGCAAAGTCCTCATCTCCGCTCTCTAGCTTCCATATGACCCATCTGCTTTGTGGGAAAGGAAGTTGTGCGGGACAGGAGTGTTAAACCAACAAACAAATAAACAAGAAAGGAGGACTGGAGCCCAGGGAGCCAGCCCAGACTGGCTGCTGCTGGCTGCGGAGGCTGCCTCAGTCCCAGTTCCTCGGGGGAAGAGAGTTGTTGAATTTTGTTAGTGTCAAGATTTTGTTTTTCTTGTGTGGGCGGTAAGGCAGGGAGTGTCTTCTCCATAACGCACCTACGTGTTCGTCTAGGAAATATTTATCCCATCATACTTACTCTGTGTGAGCCACACAGTGCCGAGAGCCAGACAAAGATTTGGGTCAGTGATTTCTTGAGACGCCTCCAGTCTAGAAAGCAACAGTGGCGATCCCATAGGGAAGGATGTGGTCTTTATCTTATGGAAAATAGTAATAGTGTTAATAATGAAAATATTACTAGCAGCCACCAGCAGAAAGTGTCCTTCACATCTGGCTCTGCCCCTCCTGTTCTGTATATGTTAACTCATGGCGAAAGCATCCCTGAGAGGGAGGTTTTTTGTTACTTCCCATGTTTCATAGGTGAGGAAGCTGAATCGAGAGGCAGGTGACTTGTTCACGGGCACACAGATTTAGTGGGAAGCAGGCATTAGAACCCCAGCATCCAGGCTCCAAAGCCCACTGTGTAAGCACAGTTGCACTCTGCCTCTCTCCGTGCCCCAAGCACTCAGAAAACCAAGTTCACTCCCAGCTGGGGGGAAGTCTGAGCGGGCTTCTGGGAGGAGGGAACTTTGAGATGGCCGGGGATGGGGGATGGGGAGGAAGGGGGTCTTCCCCCTCTGGACATGTAGGGGACAGCCACTCCAGGCCACCTGGAAGCCCTTCACCCCCTCACGCCCTCTGTGGCACGAACTGAAACGTGATGTTTTATTTCTCCAACGAGCTACACTGTGTCACACAAGTGTACTAGTGTGGACAGTCATAAATCGGCTACGCCTTTAAAATGTCGCCTGGAAAATACACACGGGGTTCCAGAAATCGCTTCTACGATGCATCTGAAGACCTTTCCTCCATTGCTTCTACATCTCCTTCAACTCCTGGGAATGACCATGTGCGATTATATGGCAGGACAGGATAAATGTGAGGGATTGGGGGGTTTTCCCTCTGTCCTCTGATCTGGAACCCTTTGGAACACTTGTGTTTATCTTTGGAAGGCTAACGTGTCAGATCATTCTGCCTCTCCCCCTAGGGGCATGGATCTCCCTTCCTGCTGTAGGCATGTGTATGTGGGGTCTTTTTCCGGCAAAGCACCCCGTGAAGTGTTGGCATCTGGAGGGAAAGGTACTTCGAGACCACAGAGAGGTTAGACGCTAGTGGGGAGAGTGTTGTGCAGTCAGGTTATCTTAAACCAAGGTCATACTCACTTGGAGGCACAGAAAATGTGTACACTGATCACAGGCCGGGGTGGGCTTCAGTTTTGGGGTGATGGCTTCCAGGGGAGGTGACGGTGACTGACTTACAAGGACAGGCCAGCAGATAAGGCAGAGCCGTGTGTTCCAGGAGTCACAGAATCAGTGCATTGGCAGCCGGCCATGAACGGTGGCAGGAGGTGACACTAAATGGTTGGGGAAGTGGTTGGACTGGTCCTCAAATCCCGCGTAGGTCACACCTCAGTCTCCATCCTTCCCCCCAGGTGAGGCAGGAAATGCTGGTTCTCATGACCCCTCAGAGTGCCTGGGCTCTGGTTGCCCTTTTTCCTCTCCCCCTATCCCCCTATCCCCACCCAAGACGGGGACAGACCTAGAGCAGAAGCCGGGCCAGGGCAGCAGTATGTGGAATTTCCTCGTGTGTTGAGAGTAGTGACTGGAAAAAAGGCTCCGATGGAGAAACAAATATGTATTTTGTCTTACTCTTCTGTAAAAAGGATTACAGAACGATTCCCTGATGCACAACATGTGGACACATTCTGTTCCTGACGTGGGCTGGGCAGAGCCCCTTCTCCCCACACAGCCCCTCCCCAGATCCCACGAGCGGGTCCCTCTGAATTCTTACTGTTTTCCATCAGGGTTGGCTGTGATACAAGTCAGGTTCTTCCCTCATCCTCAGCGACAGAGTTCAATGTTGTCTGGAGAGATCAGGCAGAGGGGTTTTCTGGGAAGGAGGCCTTACACTGGAGAAAGCCCATCAGAGGAGCAGAACCTCTGTGCTCTAGAGTGAGGGATAATTTTAGGGATCTGGCCTTGCGCAGTTGTGCGAGCTGCTACAACAGACACTCTGTAAGGCATTGCTTCTGCATCTGGGTATGGACCTGAAGTCAGCACGCCTGGCCGTCAGATAGGAGGTGGATGGGAGGTGGGGGAAGCCAGGGTAAGCTGCGACCCATGGTTGGGTTAAGTACTAAGACCCAGTAGCAACCCAAGAGCTGTTCCTCAGAAGGAGAGTAGTTCTCTGCAGAAGACGGCAGGGCCTTGCTCCAAAATCCTAAAGGCCTGTGCTGTGGTTTCCCTTAAGGGTCTTGCCACAAGTTCCCAAGCACACCCTGTCTGCCACTGCCACGTAGGCACCACGGAATCCTCTGGATCGTCTGCCCGAGTGGCTGGGAAGCTTGCACAGTGGCCCGACCTCCTGCATAAAACTTCTCTTGCTTTTGTCCTGGGCCCCACTCAAACCAAGTAGTTTGGGGGATCACTCCATAAGTGGGCCACAGCCACACACCCAAATCAGGAATGTGCTGCCCCCCAAATCCAGAGGCTCACTAGGCGTTGTACCTCTTTCTTGCTTATAGGACAGGCCAGAAGCAACAACTTGTCCTTCACCTTAAAAAGATACCTCCAGGGCACCTGGGTGGCTCAGTGGGTTAAAGCCTCTGCCTTCAGCTTGGGTCATGATCCCAGGGTGCTGGGATGGAGCCTCGAATTGGGCTCTCTGCTCAGCAGGGAGCCTGTTTCCCCCCCACCCTCTCTGCTTGCCTCTCTGCCTACTTGTGATCTCTGTCAAATAAATAAATAAAATCTTTAAAAAAAAAAAAAAGATACCTTCATGCACCCACATCACTGGACCCCAGAAATTTCACTGAGGTAAAAAAACTCCTGGATTTTAGTGAGATTTATTTCCCATCCCTGACATGCCAATGTCTTACTGAGAACCTAGAATAGTTGCTATATCTTCTCCACGAGGTACAATCAGCACCATGCTGTCCGTGTGCCCACCCAGGGCCATGTCCTGTGGAATGGGAAGGCAGTCAAGACCCCTGCTCACTCAATAATGAGTGACATTCGCGCATCCCTGGTACCCAGTTTGCGGCCATTGCTGTGGCCAACACCTTTTCCTCCTTCCCCGTCCATCAGGCCCGCTGGAGGCAGTTTGCTTTCTGCTGGTGAGGCTGACAGTGCCCATCCCCCATCCTGCATCACAGGCATATCAGCTGCATACCCCTGCAACTGTCTTGACAGAATGGCCTTTGGAAGACTCAGGGTAACAGGGGGTGATACCTTGGAGGAATTTGTGGGGCTGAGTCAGGGCTCTTCAGAAGGCTGGATATGCTCTGAATCAGGATCCAGATTGTGCTGCTATTTCTCTGGTAGCCTGGATTCACGGGTCCAGGAATCAAGGGGTGGACCTGGGAATGGCCCCACTCACTATTACTCCTGGGAACCCACTAGCAATATTTTTGCTTCTTGTTCCCACAACTTTATGGTCTGCTGGCCTAGAGGTCTTTGTTCCAGAGAAAGGAATAGTTCTACCAGAAGACACAACCATGATTCTGTTGACTTGGAAGTTAAAGGAGGCTGCCTGGCCACTTTGGGCTCCTCATACCTCTGAATCAAGAAGAGAGTTACGGTGCTGGCTAGTGTGATTGATTCTGACTACAAAGGGGAAATTGTGCCACTGTTCCACAGTGCAGGGAAAGAAGAGTATGTCTGGAATATAAGAGATCCCTTACCATGCCCTGTGATAAAGACCCAGGGAAAACCACCACAACATGATCCAGGTAGACCTACTAACAGCTCAGACCCTTTAATGGTGATGGTTTGGGTCACCACACCAAGTAAAGAATCACAACCAGTTGAAAGCAAAGGGAACACAGAATGGGTAGAAGAAGAAGAAAGTTATAAATACCAGCTATGACCTCCTGACTAGTTACAGAAACAAGGACTAAAATTGTCATGAGCGTTTTCTCCTAGTTTTGTTATAAATATATGTATCTATCCGTGTCTCAAATACCTTTGTTATGTCTTCGTTTTCTTCTCTCTTATTCCCTTATCATATGATGTAAGATCTGTTGACCTTATGTCTTACTCCTTAAGTATTACTAATTTTATGTCATAGGTTTAAATTACATCATAGGTTTAAGAAGAGTATTACACAAGGACTTTACCTCTTTTTTTTGGGAAAGAGGTTAGTGCATTTTTGGTTGTTTGCAGTATAGTTGTATTTTGTTCGGTGGAATTATGTTACTGGTGATGTCTTTATTTGGAAGACTGTCCTCCTTGGGTCCTTGCTCCCTCTCAACCTTCTCTTTTCCCACTGATCCCTCACGCACCCCTCCAGAGACAAATGGCTCCTATTGGCTCCTCAGACACTTTGAACTTTGCACTTGCCCTTCTGTTCTCCTTGACCAGTAGATAAAGTGGCCTCCCCAGTTACTTGTTGGCTTTTCACCTGTTTATTGCCCTCCCAGCTCTCATTAGTCTCTGTTGGCTTCTTTCTTTGTGTGTTACCTGTCTCCCTTACTAGAATGCGGCCCCCTGAAGGCTCAGCCTTATTTGTCCTATTGACTGTGGGTTGTCCTCTTGCCTAGCAGATGTTGAAGGTACTCGATAAACATTGCGCAGGTTGTTGAGTGGAGAGTGTGGTGATGCAGTGGAGAACTTGTGACAAACACAGATGTCGATCTGGGTGGGAGGTGAGGGGTGTTAATGATTCTGTTTGTCAACCACACCATGGGATGCCTGCTGGTTCAGATGCCAGATAGTCCTCTGAAAGTTTGCAGTGCAACTTTTTACTATGAGAGCAAATATCATAAACCCGATTTTCCAAATGAATACCCTGGTTGTATGAGTCACATGTAGTTTCTCATGCCAGTAATCATAATATGAGTAGCACATGTTTATTGAGTGTTTACTATGCACTCAGCCTTGGCTGTGTAATAAGCAAACACAGGGTCTCAGGGGTGTTCAGCTCATACATCTTCAGGTCAGCTGGGATTTGTCTTATCTACAGTGGCTTGGATGTGTTGGGCTCTGGCTATAGTGTGGTTCCAGACCTATTACATGTGAATCTCATCCTCCTTACACTAGCTGGTTCCTTGGGCCAAGGCAGGATTAGAGGAAGGCATTGCCAGTTATGCAGGCACATTTCAAGCCATTGCTAGCATCGCATTGGCCAAGGCCAGTGGTATAGTCAAGTCCAAAGGCAGGGGCAGGGGAGGTTCCTCCATAACCCCTGAAGCCATGTAAAGGTTGGATGTATAACACTACCACAGGGGCATGGAGAAATGTGAACAGTATCTCAGTCTTTGTCAAGGATGTAACTTAATCCACCAACAACCCTATAAGGGTTATTATTATTGTATTACTATTATAATATTATATATTATACTATGTGCTGTATTATTATATTATTCTATTTTACTATACTATATTATACTGTCATCTACAGCATAGTATATATAAATTTGTACATAGTATAAGATATACTAGTGTAATATAACATTGCATAGCATATGTAACATATAATGTATAGTTAACATATATTCTTACATAAAATATATACAGTATAAAATATACTATAATATATAGTATAATGTATCATGTATACATATACATTATATATTATGTATAATATACATGTATATATTTTATGTTACACTACATAATATAGTTTAATGGTATATATAGTGTATATGTAATATATTATACTATTTATTATAATATACTAGAATATATACTATGTAGGAAACTATATAATGGTATATACAGTATCATATACTATATAGTATACTACAGTATATTATATATTTAAGTATATATTATACAATACTATTAATAGTATAGTGTATTTGTATGTATTTTATATTATAACATTATCCCACAAGTTCCTATTATTATCCTCCCTCTGCTGGTAAGTGTTGAAAAGACTTGCACAGGGTCACACAATTAGAGGCAGAGCTGGAGTCTGGACCCAGTACGTCAGACTCTAGAGCTTAATCACCGCACATGCTGCCTTTCATTATTTTGATAAAAGAAGCAAAGAGTCTCCCAGTTGAGATGCAAGAAATGTTGGATGCTGGTGTTCTTGCATCTCAAATTCTGGCTTTTTGCTCTGCCTACTTGCTGGTGTCTTAGAATGTTCCTTGGCCTGGTGTTAGTACAAAGCCCTCTTTTCCTCTCATTAAGATGTGCACATCCAGGGCTTCATCACTGCAAGGTCTCTAACACCCCAGGAGTCAGTGGCCAGTAATGGCTTAAGAGATAATTTTCTAGAATTTTCAAGACCCTAAATCCAAAGGCTTGACTGATGGGGGAATTTTAGATTCCAGGCAGACTCGTGGGAGAGGTAGTAGGAGATAAAAAAGTTTTGGGGGATCCTTAAATCACTTTCAAATGGGAAGTTTATTTACTTGCCTGGATCACTTTCAACAGAGTCAAGATTTCCTTAGCAGTTAGTCTGTGGTAGTCTTGCAGAGAGAAAGAGAGGTGGAGAGTAAAGAGAGCAGGAAGCCTCAAGATTGATGCTGTGGGTCCACATACATAGATATGTCCTTACATAAAGGCATTCTGTGCTATGCAGAGGGCAAAGCCGCTGCCTGCTGAGAATCTGTTTCAATTATGATGGAACATTTCATCCATCATTTGGCACATTCTCTAACCAGAGGTCTTTCGGCACAAGACAGGCTGGTGGGAAAGGGATCTGTGTGGAGGACTTAATGCCATGCCCTGCTCTGTGTGTGTCTGTGTTTGTGTGTTTATAGAAAAATTCAGTACTTAATTGTATGCTTGGCCTGCTCACCACTAGTTTCTAAAAGAGGCGTTCTGTACTCTTGGTTAGGTTTGCTCATATCTCATAAAAGCCATAACTTGATTGGGGGGGCCCAGAACTTACCCTGTTTGGGGATGGGTTTAGCAGTCACCTGGGAAGGTTTGAATTTCTGGATGGCCCGCTTTGCTGAGAATTACTGGTCATCTTCCTAGCATCCATTTCCCCTCTTTCTTCCTAAAAGGACTCTAAATTGCCCAGCCTATGGTTTGGCTGGCTCTATCCCCAGGTCTAGAAGAGGATCTTTATCAGTTGAAAGCAATTAACTTAATTACTACAGAGTTGAATTGGTTCAGGACTGGGAATATATTGTGAGTGGCTCCAAGAAGAGGGAGCCCAGGAGTTCTTTGAAGGTTGGGGGGAAGAGAAATTCTCTCCTTCTTGAGATGTGAATGAGAGAGATGAACCCTGTTATAGCTCTCTTGTGACTGTGAGAGGAGTCAGCCTTAGGATGAAGCTGACACTGGGGTAGGTCCTTAGTGAGAAGGAAGGAAATGGATACTGAGTAACATTGTTCAGCTACTGGATCAGACCTTTCCTGAAGCCTTTTCTACCTCCAAAATCTTTAGTTCCTTTACAGGTTGAGCTTTGGTTAGGTTTTGGTTAGGTTTTCTGTTACTTGGAACTAAAATAACCTGCAGTGTTAAACCCCAAAAGACCTCATGAAGCACTTTAAAACATTACCCCAAAATTCCAGCTCATCCTAAGAAGAGTTCCTAGTCTTGTGGAGGAGACAGATCTGTCACATCATGACAGGATGGCATGTGAGCTCTAAGATGGAGATGCATGTGTGACATGTGTACACAGAGTGAACAATGACCCCAGAGCACAATCTAGCCCAATGCTGCCTCCCATTGTTTTGATAAAAGAAGAAAAGTGCCTGAAAAATGGAATATAATCTCTTCCCACAGTACTATGGGAAGGTTTCACTCACAATATTTATGGGTTCTCCATCAGCCCCCAAGCACTGTTCTAGGTAATGGAGCTATCACAGTTTGTCTTAGGTTACAAAATGTCATGGTTATGTGGCTTACCAACAGACACTTGATTCTCAAAGTTTTGGAGGCTGGGAAGTCTAAGATCAAGGTGCTTGTCTGTTTTGTTCCCAGTGGGGGCTCTCTTGTAGATGGTGGCCTTTTTGCTGTGTCCTCATGTGGTGGAGAGAGAAAAAGAGCAGTCTGTCTGGTCTCGTCTTATAAGGACATAAAACTCATTATGAGGACCTGACCCTCATGACTTCATCTAAACAAATTACCAAAGGCGCATCTGAAAATACCACCACATTGAAGATTAAGGCTTCAACTTACGAATCTCGGGTGGGACGGCGGGGGTGGGGGGAACAAAAACATTCAGTCTGTAGCATGCAGTGAGCAAAACAAAATTCTGTCCTCATGGGTCTTACATTCTGTGAAAGGAGGCAGACAGTAAATAAATGAGCAATGTACAATTGATGATGGAAGAGTATAGAAATGCTGTGAAGAAAAAATGAGGCAAAGTAAGGGGGATTAGGAAGTGGCAAAAGTATTAGGAGGTAATAGTGGAGAAATGACTTGAGAGGAAGGGAACCATGAAGGGAGCAGAGAAGACAGGAAGGACAAAAGCCCAGGGATGGGGTGAAATGGGGGTGGGGAGGGGAGGGGGATGCAGCAGAGGGAGGGAGGGGCGGGGGGGTGATGAAGTAAGGGAGTTAGTGGGGACAATGTCCTAGGGTCTTCCTGGCCATGGTGAGGACCTCTGATATCTCTGATGAGACGAGCACTTACAGAGGGTTTGAAGGCACAACATGACATGGTTTATGGTTTTAAGGACCCTTGACTGGGTGCTGAATGGGGAACAGACTCCGGAGATGTTTAGTGTGTTGGATGGTGGCCCCCTCAAAAGCTACCCTCATCCTCACCCCTAGAGCCTGTAAATGTAAGCTTATTTGGAAAAAGGGTCTTTGCAGATATAGTTAAGCTATGGATCTTGAGATGAGCTCATCCTGGATTGAGTGGATTCTAGTCCAATGACAAGCGTTCTTAAAAAAAGAGACAGAAGAAGAGAAGACACAGACACAGAGGAGAAGGCCACATGAGGATGGAGGCAGAGATCGGAGGGCTACAGCCATAAGCCAAGGGATGCCGGAAGCCACTAGAAGCCCGAGTAGGTGAGGAGGTGTGGTCCTGCTGACACCTTGATTTTTGTGCTTCTGCTTTTGAGCACTGTGAGAGAATATATTCCTATTTTTTTAAGCCACCCAGTGGAAGACATTTGCTGCGGCAGCCACAGGAAACTAATTCAAGAGGCAAGAATGGAGCAGAGAATCTGGGAGAAGGCTGTTGCCATAATTCAGGTGAAAATGGAACTTTCTTGGTCTGGGCCGGGACCGGTGAAGGGGCAAGAGGTTGTCATGTTGTGAAAGTGGGCTTTGCTGAGACATGAGATGTGGGATGTGTGAGAGAGAAAGGTGTCAAGGAGAACTCCAAGAGTTTTGGTCCAAGTAACTGTGAATGAATACGACGCCTTCAGAAAGGGCACTGGCTGAGAGAATCTGATTTATGTGTGTGGGAAGATGAGGAGCTCGAGATGCCTCTTAGATGTCATGCAGGGGGCAATGCCAAGTGGGGAGTTGTTATATGAGCTTGTTACCTGAGCTTACTGGTTCTTAAAGCCAAGAGCGTGGATGAGCACACCAAAGACTGAGAGTAGACGGGAGAAGGAGAAATGGATGGAGCTCCTGAGCATACAAGGCAAAGAGGTAAGAAGGACCTGGTGTAGGGCACGGGGAAGGAACAGCTGGAGAGGTAGGAGGAGAACCTGGTGAGTGTGGTGTCCCCGACGTGGGCTGAGAAAGTACTGGCCAATTCCAGATAAGTTGTCCATAAGAATTTTATTATGCAGTAATCAAAATAAACCTTTTAGGACTCAAGAATCTTGGTTTATGCTATTTCTTCCAACCTTGAGGACAGAAAGAAATGTATCTTGGCTGCCATTTCATTTTTTTTTAATTTTTAATTTTTAATTTTTTAATTTTTTTTATAAACATATATTTTTATCCCCAGGGGTACAGGTCTGTGAATCACCAGGTTTACACACTTCACAGCACTCACCAAAGCACATACCCTCCCCAATGTCCATAATCCCACCCCCTTCTCCCAAACCCCCTCCCCCCAGCAACCCTCAGTTTGTTTTGTGAGATTAAGAGTCACTTATGGTTTGTCTCCCTCCCAATCCCATCTTGTTTCATTTATTCTTCTCGTACCCACTTAAGCCCCCATGTTGCATCACAACTTCCTCATATCAGGGAGATCATATGATAGTTGTCTTTCTCTGCTTGACTTATTTCGCTAAGCATGATACGCTCTAGTTCCATCCATGTTGTCGCAAATGGCAAGATTTCATTTCATTTTAACTGTAATGTGCCACACAGGCGTGGGGCAAATACCTTCTGGGATCAGTATGTGTCATGGGACATGAGGGGAACATGTTGAGCCCTTATAAGATGATAAGCAGTCACTAGGATAATTGCTTGAAGAAGAGGTTTTAACTACCTGTTCAGACATAATGCAATTACTGAGTAATACAATTTTCAAAGCATCTGATTCTTTTTGGATCCCGCTGTATTTTAAGAGGAGGGCATGGTCATCTGTGTCATTGCTAATGGTCAGGCAAGGCAATGGGGACTGAGTATTGACTGCTGGATTGAGCACCATGGAAGCCTTTGGGAAGAGCCATTCCAGGGGGATGGAGAGACTGAGAGCTACTTTGAGTGGACCTCAGAATGAGAGGGGAGAAACTAGACCGAGTTCAGTGAACATTCTAGAAAATCTACTTTGTGAAGGAGAAGAAAGAAATGGCAGTAGCTGGAGGGGAAAGTGGGGTCGTAGTAGTTAAAAAGCATTTTTTTAAGGTAGAAGGAAGAACAGCATGTCTGTAGGATGATGGAGATGATTCAGCAGAGAGGGGAGACACCGTAATGTAGGAGCCAGAGGTTTACTTGCTAGAGTAATGTCCTCAAGGAAGTGAGAGGTGATGGCCTAGGGGAGCGGCTGGCCTTTGCAGAGAAGAAGTGACAGAGGGAGGCAGGAAGATGGGACAGAAGCTGGTGGGGTAGTGGTCAGTGGGGGTTGCATGAGGAGGATCTCCTTGGACTACTTCTGCTTATTCAGAGTGCAAAGACAAGGAGATCAGTTGAGAATGAGGGAGTAAGCATTGGAAGTTTGAGGAGAAGGTCCAGAGGATAGTCCCGAGGTGAGGGGACTGACTAAGGAAATGTGGGGTTGCTGGGCATGGCCAGGGGGTGTTTTGGTGAGGCCTGTTAGCACACCCGGGTGTGAGTCTCTACCAGGTTCAGCTGCTAGGAACAGACACAGGGTGGGGCGGTGGGTGGGCTTCACCAAAATTGCATTTTGCTAGGCAAAAGGGAGGAAAGAACTGTATGCACTGGGATTAAGGGTATGTGAAAGGGGGTGTAGACCTAGAATTTAGCCAGGCAAGGTGGGCAGATGCTCTTGGTGCTTCGGTCAATGATGGAGGTCTCGATGGATTTTTAAGATGATTAGAGTTGGATTCATGGAAAGATTGGGGATAGTGGTTTATGGCTGGGGTGTTTGAAGTGGGAATTATAGAGAAATTGAAGGGGATTAGTCTGTTAGGCCTGTCATAACAAAACACTACAGGCTGGATGGCTTACACAGTAGACGTATCTCCCAGCTCTGGAGGCTATGTCCAGGGTCAAAATGCTGGCAAGGCAGGTTTCATTCTGAGGCTTCCATTCTTGCTTTGTAGGAGATCTCCCCTCTCATTGTGTGCTCACGTGACCTCTTCTTTGTGCATGTGAAGGAGGGGAGAGAGAATGAAGGAGAGAGAAGCAAGGGGCTTGGGAGGGGAGAGAGGGTGAGAGGGAATGAGAGGACATGCAAGTGAGCTCTCTGGTGTCTTTTCACAGGGAACCAATCCCATTCAAAGAGCTCTATCCTTATAGCCTTATCCAACGCTAATTACCTCCCCCCATCTCCAAATACCATCATATTGAGTGTTAGGGTTTCAGCATATGAATTTTGGGGGGACATAAGCATTCGGTCCATAATACGCAGTTATTGCCAGTGACCTGATCTGAGCATTGGCTGAGGTTATAGGATTATAGGATGAAGAACAGGAAAACTGGACACAAGGAGGCCAAGGAATGAAGTGGAAAGTGTGCTAGGAAAATTGTCTTCGTGGAATTGAAATCACTAGGCATTATGACAGTAGTGGTTTTAGAAAGAGAGTCAGTAGGGCAGGTGCTAAAATCTTCAAGAAATGGGGGTGAGCAGAGGGTGCCACCATATCTGGGAGTGAGTAGGTTAAGAGGCCAGATTCTAGTGCAGGTTCTCTGAATGTGTGTCTTATCTGTGTGATCCTGGGCAAACTGCTTAACCTCTCTGTGCATCAGTTTCCTCATTTGTGAAATGAGGATCATCCTACCTACCCCGTGACTGCTTTGTGGGATTAATAAATGAAAAGCACAACAGAGTTGAGGCAGGAAGGGGCTGGGTGGTGTAGTCTCATGGTTTGAGCTTCTAGGTCCATGAGCTTTTTCAGGGAAGCACGAGAAAGTCCTGAATATGGCGAGGAGGACATCTTGTCTACCTATGGGTCAGTGGCACAAGGAGTTTAAGCAAGAGAAGAGCTACCCTTGAGCAGGCAGAAGAGGAAGCAGAGTTTTTAAGTTTTGGGTAGGGGCAAGGTGAAAGGAAGCTCCAGGGAAGGGGTTGAGAATAGAGGACTGTGCTGACAATGGACAGTGAAAGGCGCAGGACCCATGAGAAGGCTGGGACACTGGGGTGGGGGCAGCAGGTGGGTCACAGCAATGTGTGCACAGAGCCCTTCGGGGATGGAAGAGCAGGCGATGTGGGATGATGGTTGGGAGCTGTGGGCTCCAGGCAGGGGCTGAGGCATGGTGGAACTGATCTGGAGGGTTTTTAGACTGTGGTGTTGAGATGAAGTGTTGGGATACGTGTGTGGTGGTGACAGGCGAGCTGCCTTGCTGAGAGCTCTGGGGGTGTCTGCTCTGGAGCACCAATGGCACCATTGAGACCCCCTGCAGGAAGCTTGTGGAGCTGAGCAGAGGGTGAGCAGTCACTGGAGCTGGGGTCGACTGTGCCTGGGGATGCACAGGGGAATAAGAGTGCTTGGCCTCGTGAACCGATGGGGACATGTATCATGAAAGGCCCCCTGTGCATTTTTCATAATGCAGACCTAAGCCTGAGAGTCATGGAGAATGATGGTGGACGGTGGATGATGTAACCAGGAGAAATCCGTCTGTGTCATAGGGACCAGTTAAGGGACTCTCACAGTGGGTAAGGCAGCAGATTACGAAGGCCAGAAATCAGAAGGGGGAGGGGGCAGGAAGATGGAGGGTAGGGGAGCAGTCTTGAAAGAAATTTCAGGATCTGTTTCTTGGTGATACTCAGAAATCTCTGAACAAACAGGCCCTAGTAGAGTCATTGGGACCCAAAGTTGCTAAAAGGAGGCTGAAGAGGGGCAAGGGATGTGAAAACCTCGCACTTTATGAGGCCCCCTCACCACGTCAGTAAGCTGTCACTTATAATGATTCTCCTAAGTTTTCTGGAACCTTGTTTCCCTGACTGTTCCACTAGCACAGGAATATATCCAGCTTCCCCTTCCCTGGCATTTTGTCAGTGGGTAGTGAGTGGATGGGATGTCATTACACATTTGAGCACTTCCGTGAAAGTTGCCTTCTCTTTGTAAAGCACATTCATGTCCATTATCTCCTGCCATGGTCACGGTTCGGTTCTGTCAGTCATTGTTCACAGATGATGATGACGAGGGTCATGATGAAGGCAGCTGCTGTTTATAGTGTACTGACGAGTACCAGTCACTATCCTAAGCATTTGCCAACACGGTTTTGATTCCCACAGCAATGCCTCAAGGTACGTGATATTTCCTCTCTCCATTTTAAAGGTGAGAATCCTGGAGCACGGAGAGGTTAGCAGATTTCCTGAAGTTGTACATGTACTCGGGGTCTGGAACTGGGTTCTGGACCCAGGTGGTAAATGAACACCACCTTCACTTAACCACCTCTGCCGTATATGTTCTCATTCTTGCATGAGAGGAAGGGTTGGTAGATCCAGCCCACTGATTGTTTTGTAAATAAAGTTTGAGTGGAATCCAGTCATGCCTGTTCACGCATGTATTGTCTGGGGCTGCTTTCCTGCGGTGGTGGCAGTGTTGAGTACCATGACAGAGACTGCATGACTCGCAAAGCCTAAAATATTTACCTTCTGGCCCTTTGCAGAAAATTTCTTGAGCTCTATGCTACACTGTTTTGTTTGTTTTTTCTTTTTTTTCGTCTGTTTCTCCTTCCTCTTCCTGCCTGCTTTTTTCTTTTCCTCGACCATATAATAATATATAAGATATAAAAGTGAAGAAACATTATTCCTAAGGCAGTGTCCCATTTTCATGGGCATTTTTACCAGTGCCAAGTTGAGAAAGAAAGAGCTGTTAATGTGTCATCTGGTGAGTTTTTTGATGAGGACTACTCTTTTTTTTTTTTTTTTAGACTTTTAAATTTATTAGAAAGAGAGAGAGTGGGGGGTGGGAGGGCAGGGGGAGGTAATCCCTATGTAGGCTCCCTGCTGAGCACAGGGCCTGACCCCACAATCCTTGAGACCACTGGAGCAGTAACCATGAGTCAGATGCTTAACCGATTGAGCCACCCAGGCACCCCAGGGAGGTCTACTCTTAAAGTTATGACAAGGATAAAAAATGGTGCCTCATTCTCATAAAATGTTTAGGAGATACTTACTGTCTACCAAGCATTATTCTAAATGTTGTTGGGATTTCCCCCATCTATAAAGTGAAGGGATTGAAATTAAACAATCTGGATTAGGGTCTACCCATCTCCAACACATCCTAAATTATTATTATTTTTTTTAAGAAACCTTCTGTCTCTCAGCAGCTGTAATGTGGACACAAGTGGCATACACAATCAAATGCACCCAAGGGAAGAACCTCCTTTTTAGAGATTAGTTTGTAAAGTGGGCTAGATCACAAATATGCAGGTACTGGGTCATTGGAAATGTGTTTTATCTCATTTGGCCACAGCAAGGGGAGAGAAGGAGACCTGCCTTCTCCTTCTCTCCTGACACCGTTAGCAGAACCAAACCCAGCTAAATGAAGGTCGCCAGCAACCCTTGGGCATCCTGTGTTGGGACTCACATAAAAAGTTGTAATGTCACCTCCTGGCCACTAGAGGACTTAATCCTATTTGAGCAGAAAAAAGACTTGCTAGGGGCCTTTCTGCCCCGGGGGTAGGATTGCTCATCCTGCCTTCACTGAATTCTGCTGCTGGCCTTATGGGGGGGATGCTTCATGAGATAGAAAGCATCAGAGGTAGTTATGCCATCCAGTGCTGAATTGCTGAGGAGTACACCTCCAGCCTGCTTGGTAGGAGACAGGTCTGGAGTTCCTAGTCTTTATGATTTTGAGCACAAAAACATCTCCTGCAACTTCCACCACTTGGGTACCCGCAGCATGAGGTTTGTCTGGATTTTCTATCACGTTCCCTTCCCAGATGCCCCCTCCGCCGTCGTGGAGAAGGCACCATGAAGTGGCTTGTATTTAACACGCGCTTACAGAGCACTTACGGGGCACTAGGCACAAAGTTTTTTTTACCAGTGTTAACTTAGTCCTGTGAAACAGGTGCTTTTATTAGCCCCAACTTACAGAAATGGGGGAAAAGGAAATATAGATTTTTAAGGAACTCATGGAGGGTCATGCCATGTTCAGGGGGTAGGGCTGGGATGTGAACCCAGACGGTGAAGTTTCGAGCTCATACTTTTGACTAGTGTGCTCTGTTTCACCAGGAGAGGGGCCAGAGAAAAAATGAGATATTTAAAAAACATTTTAACCTATTTTTTTTTCACTATAAGCACCTAACGGGAAATTAGGAACATCAAAAAAGAGTGGAAAACTCATCCAGGCTTACCTCAATCGCAGCCAGCAGTCTTGTGTTTTTCACTTTCATTTTATTTTTATTTTTTTTAAGGGAAGAAAAAATAAAACAAGATAAAGAGAGAGTAGAACACAAATCACAAAAGACTCAATGATAGGAAACAAACAGAGTTACCAGAGGAGAGATTGAATGGGGTGAAGGGATAATTGGGTGATGGGCATTAAAGAGGGCACTTGATGGAATGAGCACTGGGTGTTACATGCAACTGATGAATCACTAAATTCTACCCTTGAAACTAATAATACACTATCTGTTAACTAAACTGAATTTAAGTATACATTTTTTAAAAAAGTTGAAAAACAAAATTTAAGGAATCCCTTAAAAAGGATTATAAAATTTTAATTTAAAAATTTTGATGAAGTGCCTCCCCTTCCAACTTCATATATGTGGAAGATATGACCGTTTTAGTATTTAATCACTTCACTGACACACTAATAACTAAAGGAGCAGGTCTAACTTAGTTCCCATTATGAAATAGCATAACTTATACATCATTTAATTCTTTTTTTTTTTTTTTTTTTGCTTGTTTCTACATCTGTGTTATAGGTGAGACTTGATTCATTAAAAAAAAAAAAAAAACAGGGGCGCCTGGGTGGCTCAGTGGGTTAAGCCGCTGCCTACGGCTCAGGTCATGATCTCGGGGTCCTGGGATCGAGTCCCGCATCGGGCTCTCTGCTCAGCAGGGAGCCTGCTTCCTTCTCTCTCTCTCTCTCTGCCTGCCTCTCAGTGTACTTGTAATTTCTCTCTGTCAAATAAATAAATAAAATCTTTAAAAAAAAACAACAACAGATCTTTACTTTCTCATAGTTTTATTATAACCCTCAAGTGAATATTTCTTTTTAAAAAATATTTATTTATTTATTTACTTTTATTATGTTATGTTTGCTTTCACTTTTTTAGGTGCATGTATGTTTTTTCCAATCTCCATGCATGCACTTGGTGTTCTGCTTTTCTGCTTTTTGTTTAGTGTCCTGATGTGATTACATACTTTTCGTAACCATTATTTAAAATATTGCAAGAATGTGTGTGTGCATTGACCTAGTCAGAGGTCTAGAGAAGACAAGAAATGGCCACAGAAGGGAGGGAGCAGGACAAGTCGTCAATGCATGGATGCAGAATGCCTGTGGGACCTCTGGACCTGCATGAAAACCGCGAAAGATGACACGTCACGTCAGTGGCGCTGAGCTAGGAGGTGACAGCTGGCCAGCCAGTGCCTCATAGCATTTGGAGTCTACAAACAGCTCTGTGAGTTGACAACATGTGGTGAAGACTCCATGGGGAGAAATGGCTTATGTTCACTGGGGTCTTTTCCCTGCATGTGTGTGGATTCCAAGAAGTCCCTGAGTTCTAGTTCCAGTCTTGTTGGCTATGTGACCAGGGATACATCCATCTGCTTCCCTGGGTATCAGTGTCCTTAACTATCTCATAGGAAGAGTAACGTGGGTAAAAATGATCGTTGCGTCCATCAGGGGTGCTTTTGGCTGCAAGTGACAGCAAATCTGATTTATAAGGCATCGAGCAAGCAAGACTTTTAATTAGTTCACTGAACAAGAAGTTTGGAGCTGAGTATTCCAAGGCTTGTGTAAGGGCTCAGCAGTGTCATCAGGGAACCCAGACCTCTCTTTGCAATACACCATTCTCAGGGTGTTGGCTGCAGTTCTTTTTTTTTTCCTTTTTCTTTTCTTTTCTTTCTTTTTTTTTTTTTTTGCAGTTCTTGTTTTTGAGGACATTTTGATGACTGGGTCCATGGTGGAGTAATAGTAACCCTTCCTTCTAGTAGGTGAGTTTCAGGAAGACTCTCTTATTCTATCTGACCAGTAGGAAGGTGCCTATCTTTTCAGGAGGGCTCTGTATTGACCCTTGCATGACTAAGGCAGCTTCTCTGTGAAGGAGCCTTCTAGCATGAGCTGAGAACTACTTCCAAAACCATTGTTTTAGTCTGCTCTAAGACTAGCTAAGTGGGTACAGCTACACACACACACACACACACACACACATAAACACACACACACACACACACACACATACGCACACCCCATAGAACAAAGCAAATTAAAATGGAGATAATGAGAAGTGAATGAGACCAGTATGATCAAGTCCTCTCTCCCCTGGGTGTGTGCACTCCATCCTGGAGACCTGTGATCCATGACATTTCAGAGGTGGAGACAAATGATTCTGACCTACAAAATACAGTCTCAGTGCTTTCATTTGGCAGTTGATTTGGGGGGTGGAGGCAGGTTTAAATTTCAAAATGGTTTTTCTACTAAAATATTTTTGTAGTAGAAATTCATACACATGATAAAATCTCAAAGTCTATGGAGAAAAGTACGAAGTAAGAGCTCCACCTCTGTTTTCCCTCCAGCAGTGGTATGGGTTGAAATCTGTCTCCCTTCCCCAATTTATATGTTGGAAGTTCTAACCCCTTGTCCTCCAGAATGTGATCTTATTTAGAGATAGGGTCTTTATAGAGGTCATGAAGTGAAAGTGAGTTTGTTAGAGTGGGTGCTAATTCAATATGACTGGTATTACTATAAAAAGGGGAAATTTTGACTCAGAGACCCATAGATGGAAGCCTGTATGAAGAGACAGGAAGAGAAGATAGCCATGGACAAGCTGAGAAGAGAGGCCTGAAACATGCCCTTCCCTCACGGCCTTCAGGCGGACTCCAGCCTGCCAGTGCCTTATTCTCAGACTTCCAGCCTCCACACTGTGGGACAATGCATTTGTGCTATTGCAGCCTCTCACTTTGTTGTACTTTGGTATGACATCCCTAGAAAATGAATCCAAATAATAGTTTTGTGTGTCCTTCCAAAAAAAAAAAATCTGCCTATATCCACATATGTGTTTTGTTTTATTCTTGTTTTGTCTTATTCTAAATGATCCATAAGTGGATCATTTAATAAAACATTTCTAGATGTGGGTCTCTTCACTTTCTGGTTTATTGTGCTAATCTTTTTATGTAGGCGCATGTGGCCCCACTGAATTCCTTTTAGCAGCCGCATAGTATTCTGCAGTGTGGAGAAACCACACTTCATTTAACCACCCTCATGTTAATGGACTGGTTGTGTGCTTTGAGGAATCCTAGGAGTGCACAGTGCCCGAGCCTTAAGTTCAGTCAGGTTGCTGAGGGACAGATGGAGAGCAAGTGTACGGGACCCGGGCAGTAGAGCAGAGCAAAAAACAAAATAGCCTCGGCTTTATCCATTGCTTCTGTAACATTGACTACAGCCCATGCTCCAGACCTCAGCCGAGAGCTCTGCCCGTGATGAGTCAGGGTACTGTGTTTCTATCTGCTCTTAGCTTAGTTGGGGTTTTACCGGTCTGTGTGGTTTTCTGAATTTCTTTCTTGCTCCCGAGATGCTCTGATATTGCTTTTCAGTGTGTCTGGCACCTTGAACATCATCTTGCTCGATCAGAGGGGATCCTCAAGATCCTCCTCCCCCAACTCACGTATGCGCTCTCTCTCACAAATAAATACAGTCTCTTTTTAAAAAAAACGAGTTACCACAGCAAGAACATAAACTGGGAATCAGGAAACTTGGCCACTACTCATGGGACTTTGGCAAGTGATATAGTAAGAGTAAGAAAACACCGTCCGCAATAGCTGCTAGCATTTATTGACCACTTAATGCAATGCAAAGCATTGCATCTGGCATGTGTTACCTGGCTTAATGCTCACAGCAGCCCTGAGCTAGACACTGTTCCTATCTCTGTTTTGCAGAGAAGCAAAACACAAAAACAGGAACACGGCTCAGAGAGGCCAAGAGACAGCCCTGCGGTCACACAGCTGGGGAGTGGCAGTCAGGTTTTCACTCCAGGTTTGAACCACTACCATATCCCTCTGGAGACCTTGATGTCTTCCTCTGAAATGGGGAAAGTAGTTACTGAAGAGCTCTAGGCCCCTGTGGTTTTGAAGCAGGAGATCTCTCTTAGAAGAAGTTGGGCCATCTGTAGCAAGTCGGTTAGGCACCGAGGATCATGTGTCTTCAAAGCAAAATATGCCTACCCCTGAAACATTAGGAACCAGACAGAAGAAAGTTACAGTCATGCTGAGCAGAAGAGTTGGAAGTAAGAGTAGTAAGAGAAGTTAAAACCAAAACCACAAGGAGAGATCATCTCACACATGCAGTAGGAGAGCTACTATAAACCACAATCACCCTGACTGCCGGGAAATAAGTGTGGACAGGGACATAGGTGTGGACGAGGGTGTGGAGAGATTGGAACTCTTGTGCACTCCTGGTGGGAACATAAAGCAGTGCAGCCACTCTGAAGAACGGTATGGCCCTTTCTCAGAAAATTAAGCATGGAACTAACACACGCTCTGACAATCACACCCCCAGGTGTAGAGCCAACGGAACAGATGAAGAGAGACCAGCACTCGCATGTCCGTGGCAGCGCTCGTCATGATGGCCAAGATGTGGGAACAACCTTAATGTCCTTCGGTAGGTGGCTAGGTAACGAAAACGTGGCACATACATGAAATAGAATGTTATTCCGCCTCTGAAAGGATCGCCCTTCTGACACCTGCTACAACATGGGTGAACCTTGTGGTTGTGAGGCTGAAACGAAATAAGCTGGAATAAAAAAGACGAACAAGGTACGATCCCCCTTATATGAAGTACCCCTATCAAGAGATAGGGGAACGGTGGTGATTGCCAGGGGCTGGGGAAGGGAAGTTATTGTTTAAAATGGGTGCAGAATTGTTTAAAATAGGCGCTTGGGTGGCTCAGCGAGTTAAGCCTCTGCCTTTGGCTCAGGTCATGATCCCAGGGTCCTGGGATTGAGCCCCGCATTGGGCTTCCTGCTCAGTGGGGAGCCTGCTTCTCTCTCTGCTTGTGCTCTCCTTCTCATTCTCTGACTAATAAATAAAATCTTAAAAAAAAAATAGAATGGGTGCACAATTCTAGGTTTGCAAAATGAAATAGTTTGGAGATTCAGTATTAACACCACTGAACTGAACAGTTAGAAATGGTTAGGATGGTAAACTCTTGTTATGGGTACTTTATTACCATTTAAGATATTAAAAAAAGAATGATGATAATGACTATGATCTCAGAGGGTAGCCACTGGCAGTACAGAGAGACACAAAGGTTTTGCTGGATGGAGCATCAGGAGCTTGACTCTGGGGGTGAGGGAGTGAGTCTTGTCTTGGGAGCTCTCTGAGCAAGCCCTTGGTTGTGCTGGTGGCCCAGTTGGCTGTGACAGCTGAGCAGGGAGCCCTCAAGGGCCGAGGCTGCTTTCATGCCTTACGTGAGCGCTGTGGCATCTGCACTGCCCGTATCATTTCAGGAACTTGAGGACTCCAAGTGGGGAGCCCTGACAGCTGGCCTGGGGGATGACTGGATGGGGAGGAGATGGCCCTCAATCAGCAGCCGATGGCATCTGGCCGGCTACATGCATTTGTGACATTGCATTGGAATGCGTTTTAGGGAGAGGACCCTCTGTGACAAGATACTTTCCTTTCGTTTTGAAGGGGGCTGGTTTGATTGGTTTTTAATGCTCTAAAGTTCAGAAATATCATATTCCTAAACACTGAGGGAGGCAGGGATAGGAGGGGATGACATGCTCAGGCTCCCCCCCCCCCCAAGAAAAATGAGAAATTCACAAGTGTCTGCATATACAAACAGATGCTTTGCAATATTCCTGACCAATGATGATGTCCTTTGCCATTGTCAAGGATTTGGAACCACCGGCTCAACAAAATGGCAGAGGTCAGCAACAGAAATTCCAATGGAGGAGCATGAGAATTCTATGCCCTCTCTTAACATTAAACAGACTTCAAAGATGCAAGGATGGAGAGGAGCAATTGCACAGGGTGCCTGATGAAGGGAACATCCTCAGTGGGGGAGGGAAACGACCCAGCTTCACAGGCTGAAGAAACAAAAATTTAGGGGCTCATACATCAAAGGTGTTCAGGATCCTGTTAACTTAAGGCACAGCTGGATCCAGGTGTTCACACAAGGGCTTTAGACATCTGTCTCTTTCCATCTTTTCGCCTTGGCTTTCCTCAGTCTGTTTGGGGTGGCTTCAGCATCTCTGAGCCCAGATCTTACCAGAAAGAGCTCCTCCTCCCAAGAGGTTCCTGCAGGAGTCCCCTGGTTGGCTCTTTTGGGTCTGGCTTGGGTCATACATCCATCCCTGACCTACTCACTGTGGCCAGGGGAACATATGCTGCATAGTATGAGCCCATGCCTAGAGCCAGAGAGCAGGGACCCTTCCTAAGCCACAGGGCTGATGGACGGCGGCTCCCCCGAGGGAGGATGGGGGCTAGTGCCAGAGGAAGGGAAAAGGGATGTGAGGCAGGCAAGCCCAGTCATTCACCACATGGGGCATGAGAGGCAGAAGCTGGGTCCATCCAGGATTCCCATTTGTTTCCTTGGGGAGTCATCACTGCCAAGTGCTGTGGGGATTTTGATGGAGTGGCTGCTCTTCTCTCTTCTGTCCTGCAAGGATGGCAGTCTACTTTTTAAAAATAAAATATTTATCATCCTTTTTTCCAAGCTTTATTGAGCTATAATTGACATATAACGTGGGGGAGGTTTTAGGTGTAGAGTGTAATGATTTGCTATACCAGTGTATTGTGAAATGATTACAACTATAAGGTTAGTTAGCACATTCCTCATCTCACATAGTTACCTTTGTGTGTGTGTGTGTGTGTGTGTGTGTGTGTGTGTGTGTTTAGGAACTTTTAAAATCTATTCTCTTAGCAACTTTCAAGTATGTGATACAGTATTGTAAACTTTAGTCACCACACTGTCCATCACGTCCCCGGGACCTCTTCATCTTCTAACAGTAATTTGCGCCCATTTCCCCTGCTCCTATCCCCAACCCCCAATAACCGCGGGTCTCTTCTCTCTTTCTATGAGTTTAGTTTTTTTTAGATTCCATGTATAAGATGAGATCATATAGTACTTGCCTTTCTCTGTCTGACTTATTTCCCTTAGTAAAATGCCCTCCAGATTCATTCATGTTGTCTCAAATGGCAAGATTCCCTTCTTTTTTTGTGGCTGAATAATATTCCATCTCTCTCTCTCTCTCCCTCTCTCTCTCTCTCTCACACACACACACACACACATGCACACTCACTCACATACCACATTTTCTATATTTGCTCATCTGTCCGTGGGCACTTAGGTTGTTTCCAGATTTTGGCTACTGTGAATAATGCCGCATTGAAAATGGGGGCACAGATAGCTCTTCCAAATGTTCATTTCATTTCCTTTGTATGTATACCCAGAAGCAGGATTGCTGGATCATATGATAATTCTATTTTTAAATTTTTGAGGAATCTTCATAACCATTTCTTATAGTGGCTGTACCAGTTTGCATTCCCATAATTGGCACATGGGGGTTTTCTTTTCTCCACATCCTTGCCAACACTTGTTATCTCTTGTTTTTTTTTTTTTTTTAACAGCCATTCTAACAGGTGTCAGGTGATATCCCAATGTGGTTTGGGTTTGCATTTCTCAGGTGATCATTGATGTTGGCGACCTTTTCAATATACCAGTTTGGCCATTTGAATGTCTTCTTTGGAAAAATATCTATTCAGGTCCTTTGACCATTTTTTAAAAAAGATTTATTATTTATTTACTTGAGAGAGAGGGAGAGTGTGCACACGTGCACCAGGGGGAGGAGGAGAGGGAGATGCAGACTCCTCGCTGAGCAGGGAACCCAACATGGGACTCGATTCTGGGACTCCAGGATCGTGACCTGAGCCGAAGGCAGACACTTAACCAACTGAGCCACCCAGGTGCCTGCCTTTGACCTTTTTTGAATTGGATTATTAGTAACTATTGGACTCTATGATTTCTTTACATATTTTGGATATTAACTCCTTATCAGAGATGTGGTTTGCAGATATTGTCTCCATTTCCATCTATAGCCTTTAAATTGTGTTGATTGCTGTCACCTCCTGGTTTGGGGCAATAAGGAACCTTATGGTCAGGATGCCTTGGGGTGATGGCCATTCTGTTTGGGTTTTTCAGCATACAGACAACTACAGACATTTGTTTTCTTGCTCATGAGACTGGGGGTTGACTGGGTCTTGTTGGGATTGATGGCTTGGCTCTAGGCTGGTGGTTGAGTCCTGGTCTCTTTGGACTAGTGGCTACTTGGGGCATGCCTTTCTCATGGTGGGTCATGAAAGTGTAAAGGGGCAAACCAAACTGTGCAAATCTTGGGAGAGTTCCTCTTGTGTCACATCTACTGATATAACCTTGGCCAAAGCAAAGCACGTAGGCAAGCCCAGTGTCCGTGCAGTGAAGATGTACTCTCCGTGTCACCCTGCTCAGCAAGGCCACGTGGCAGAGGGCGGGGAGAAGAAACAGGAATGACTGTCTGATCTTCCATGTGTTCCATCTGATCTTGTGTGTGATGTGCTTCCAGGTGTACCAGATGGACCCTGGTTGATGTGTCAGTCGTCCTGCCCAGAATTAGCTTCATGGCCCACCCAGTCCTTTCTGTGTCCGATGGTGATGGTGATAAGGGGGTAGTTTTGCAAGAGTTTGAGTTTCCTCCTTAAGGTCAGAATCAGGGTTGAGATGGGTACCCAGAATCTTCTCAGGTATTGCTCCACTTAGGGTGTAATTGGATGATCTTCTCTCATATCTGTCTGGAGTCACCTGCTGGACAGGCAGGTGATCAGGTAAAGGTCCTGACCAATGGGCTGCAGAGCATGGGGTCAAAGGTGAGCTGGGAGAGCCAAGTCAACAGCTAGGAAGCCAGTCTCCCTAATAGACCTGTCTGGAGGGGTAGGCAGAACGAGATTGAATCAGGGCAATTGGACAGAGCCCAGGGGACAGCCCAAGGCAAGAGGGTGCTGGACAGGTTGGGGGGTGGAGGATCAAGAAAGTTCCCAAGAAACAGGAATTCTTTGCCCAGAAGGGAAGGACGTGTTAAGATTTGAGACATGACCCATTTTTTTTTTTTTTTAACCCCAAGGAGGAAACAGTCACTGGGCAGTCAGTCTCCCCTCTGGTTCCTGCCTCAGCAAATTTCTTTAAACTGCTTAAAAATATCAATATCCACAATCACCATAAGAAGCTCTTATACTGTAAGAACACTTGCAAAGAAATAGAGTGTGGTAGTTATTTTTCTTTTTTAGCTCCTGGGGAAGGCTGAATATTTTCCAAGATGAATGGTTACTATTGAAATAATCTTTCCAGAACTCTGAGTTTTTTTCCCTTATAATTAACTTCAGGATTGCCGAAGTGGGTTTGTTACATTTGAGTAATGGAGGCACAGAGTAGCAGCTGCACTTGCAGAAAAAAGGGCACCGTTACTGTAAATGGGTATTTCTGTGGTGACAGAGCTGTTGTGCATAGTCCTGTTACATATCGGGAGTCTGGGGGGCAGGGGGCAGAGGCAGAGCAGGTGGAGGGGGGGAGGGGAGGGCTCTTGGAGGGCAGAGAGCAAGTTTCTGCTGCAGAGAATGTGGGGCCTTCTGCACAGCTGGGTGTCCGCAGATGGCAAGGATCACATTTCTGGATCTGGTGTGAGCAAAAGAGGAGCAGAAAGCTTCTACTTTTCTGTGCAGTTGGGGGCTGATATTGGTACCAGATGGGTGAGAACTCACTCATTATTATTAACGATAATACCACAATCTACGAGGCACTTATGGTCCACCACAGAGTGGGTTCAGCCTGTCCATGCTTTATCTCATGACAGTAGCCCGATAAAATATGTACTGTTATTATTCCCATTTCACAGATGAGAAAACCAGGGGTGACCATGGTGAAAGAACCTGTTCGGGGTTATATATCCAGTAAGTGGTAGAGCAGGAATCCAAACCCAGGCGCCACTGAAGCTCACGGTGACTTGGCCAATGTAAGCCCCCAGCATGGCATGACTGTGGAAGTCCCAGGTGAGGTTTGGTGAGTGTCTCTGCATGCCCAGGGTACTGACAGGCACAGCCGCTCTCCACAGGCTTAGCCAGAGAGGGCAGCCAGACTGCAAGTGGCCCCAGGCCCCTACCTGCAGAGGATCAAGGGAAGGGATTAGATTTTTCAACCAAAAAAGGAGAAGAACCATAGAGTGGACATGGTCATTGTGTCTCCAACATCCACCACACCTTCCCCCTATTGTGTGACACCAAGGGTGGGGGGAGGAGGTGGGGTTTGGTAGATTGACCCACAGCTTGGACGGACCCTGGGTTGATCTGTAGCTAAGCCAGTCATGGAAGTCCCAACCCCTTTGCCTCTGTGATTGTCTTAGAGATGGTGGATTTAAGACATTTCAGGCCAATGAAACACAAGGAGGGGTTTGGTAAGGGCTTCTAAGAAAGTAAGTCTGTGCTTTTTTGAGGGGGTTCAGGAGAGGGCTGGCTCTCTGTCTAAGCAGGTAGCTTAGCTGGCTGTTGGCAGCCACCCTCTAACCACCATGTCTTCCAGCCCTGGGGAGATGGCAGAGCCACTAGATCAATCCCCCTCCCCCGCACAAGCCCGTGCCAACTCAGGGCTGCCCTGTAGGCAAGTCTATAAATCTCCACATTGTTTTATCCTCATTGAGGATAAAATGTGTTTTCTTGATGCTACAGCATTTTAACTGGCATATCCCGGGTTACGAAAGGAAGATAAGTTCAACGTCTGTGTTTCCAGGAAAGCAGATAAGGACTATGGGGAGCTAGGTATCTGTCTCAGTGGAAGGAGCTGCCTTGTAGTGAGTGCTCTAGCATTTGAAGCATCCAAGCTAAGGCTGGGGAATCTTCAAGAGTTTTCTCCCTCCTCATCCGTTCCTTCCTTCCTTCCTTCCTTCCTTCCTTCCTTCCTTCCTTCCTTCCTTCCTTCCTTTCTCTTTCTATTATGTTCCATTAGCCACTGTGTAATACATCCTCAGTTTTTGATGTAGTGTTCAGTGATTGGTTACATATAACACCCAGTGCTCATCACAACACGTGCCCTCCTTAATACCCATCACCCTGATATCCCCTCCCCCACCCCTGACTCTCTGAAACCCTCAGTTTGTTTCCCGGCATCCATAGTCTCTCATGGTTCGTCTCCCTCTCTAATTTCTCCCCCTTCAGTTCCCTCCCTTCCACTATGGTCCTCCATGCTATTGCTTCTATTCCACATGTGAGTGAAACCATACGCTCATTGTCTTTCTCTGCTTGACTTACTTCACTTAGCATAATTCCTCCCAGTTCCACCCGTGTGGATGCAAACGGTGGGTGTTCATCCTGTATACAATGCAATATGGTCCAAGAGATTTCTAAGAGGGAGGAGACACATGGCTACTGGTATACTCACCACCATCAGGGTGGGGACTACTGTGCCACTTAAGAGTGGGAGCGGGACACTGAGGCAGGGGGCTGTAGGCCACTGCTGCAGGACAATGCCCTCAGCTGAGGGCACCCATGTAGTTTTTCCTGCATCATCTTCAAAGAGACCAGAATTTTAAAAATCGTTTCCCCCAAAGCTCTCACATATTAAGAAGTTGAGTCAAAGTGGTGCTCATGTGATGTATATTATAGCTAACATATCGGCTGTAGGTCAAGTTGGTGGTGCAGTTGCATTGTATTTTTTTAGTTTTGGGTATGCTTTAGAGTAAAATGGGACTTTTCGTGTGATTAATGCAGCTGATACAGCAATGTCCATCATATTGGGCATGTTGTGTAAATTCTTAGCATGGCAGACTGTTGTAAAGGTTTATGGTTGCGATATATTTGCTTTCCTGACATATTAAGTCCTACTTATGATTTAGTCATTGTGAGGTCCAGAGGTCAGAATGCTTCATAACCTTGCCACAGCAATATTGTTTTTGGGGGGTAGAGGGAAGCCAATCTGTTTTAGTCATTGTGCTCATTTATAAACACATTGCCTGTTCTAGGTTCCTTTCATAATCCCTTCTGGAGCTGTCATCTATGAATTTATTTGAACATTTAAAAAGCATTGACTATTTCCAGGGTGTACCACCCACATGCTGTGGATATAAGCTTATCCTAAACTTATATCTCCTGAGATGCCAGTATCTTCAGTGTCCCCCACTTTGGATTATTCTCCAGGGGCATGACAAGCACAGGATGACAAGCAGCAGTGGCCTCTGTCATTCTCACCTAATGCCACCTTAACTGAAGTTTTGAATAAGTGGCTCATTTACTCTCCTCCACTGGGTCTCAAAGCAAATTAACAGTATCAGGAGATTTTGCTAAATGAAGATGGAATTAAGCAGAGACCACAGAATATATTGGTGCTACTCTGGCAGCCTTTCATGTGATGAAATGAGGGAGAACTTGGCTCTTGGCTGCCTCGCCTGGCACATGACTTTATGCAGGAGGATGGCTGAAAGGAGGGCCGTATTGCAAGCAGTGTGTTTTGGGTTGTTACTAAGTCCAGAAGGACTCAGGGTAGATAGTGGAGGTCCTTATTTGAATTCATGAAAGCAGCTTATTTTGTGTTCTAGAATATGGGCACGGGGCAGGAAGAAACAGGCATGTTCTCAAATGTCTGGGATAATAGGCTTCATTTTCTTAAATTATCTCTGCTTCCTGTAGAATTAGTTTTTTGAGCTCAAAGTCCCCCAGGTCACTTGCTAGCTGCCCCCAAAGCAGGCGTGTACACCCCTTTCTTATACTAGAGCTGCAGATGGATGTCTGAGGTCTTTTCTTCTTGCCTAGTGCCAGAGCGAGACCACACAAACTGCTTAAGCTTTGCCCAAGGGGCTGGGTCCAGTGTGTGGTCCATCAGCCCCAGTGCTCTGTGTGGCCAGCTCCACACTGAAGCTCCCTTTCCTGTTATAAAGCTAGGAAAACGAGACCGTTTGCAACCTGAAAGCCCATCCTTGGTGAGGGCTCTTGCTAGCAGAGATCTTAGAAAAATTAAAGACTTCAGCTTTTGCTCTCCAGCCCAGAGGAGCTACTCTGTGTGCATTTTGGTGCATGCTTGTCTTTCTCTCTGACTTTTTGATAGCAATTGCTGGTCCTTATCGAGAGCTGACTTTGACCATGCATTCACTTTCTCTAAAGCTCCCAACCACCTTACGGGGTCTGTGTTATTCCTCCACTGGATGGACGAAGGAACTCATGCTCCAGGGAAGGAAGCACCTAGCCTAGAGTTACACTGCTTCAGGGTGGCAGAAGTGGGATTTCCAATGCTGAAATGCCACTGTCTACCTATTTGCTTATACGAGATTGGAGGAGCACTTTAAAAAAGACGAGAATAAGTAGGAATGTGTTTGTTCTAAGTTCCTTGCTTATAACAGCTGGCTGGGCTTTTCATTTCTCCAGGTTTTGATGCTTTTGTAAAGGCAAGACCCATGCTTTGTTCTCTGTCCTCATAAGTGCTCCCTTGGCAGAGCAGGGAGCAGCGAGCTCTTAGGGCCCTGGGAGGTGGTGCGTTAACTCAGAGGGTTATTGACCTTCCTTTAGTGAAGGGCCTTGGGGCTGAGACCAAGGAGGCTAAGGCTCTCTACATGGTCTCAGAAAGGGGTGAATTTAGTTGTGCTGCTTCTTTGAGTGTGAGGATAAACCTTGATGGACTTCCTTTTCCTGCCTCCCTCTCCCCCTCTCGCTACTCTTGTGTATATTGGCCTGTCTTACTTGATACCTTTTTCCCATGGTTTTAGGGATCATTTTTATTTCTTCTCTTGTAAATGATCAGTTTGTGTTTTCCAGCACCAATTCTAAGCCTACATCAGTAACACAGAGAGGTCTCTCTGTTTGACAGGCCATATTTGCTTTCTGTCACTGGCTTCCTTTTTGGCCAGAATAATAGGCATTCTGGGAAACATGCATCTCCTAAGACCTTCTTCCTGCCTCTCCTGCTGGCATAGCTAGGTTTACTCTCCTCACATCTTTTTCATTATTGACAAGTTCTCTTTCCCTTGGCTCATGATGGTGCACTTAATCCTCTTGCCACTTAATAAGATTCTACCCGTGTTGGAAAGCCCTTATCAGATGCTGTTGCCCCCATGTGGTTCTCCCTGAGTTATCCTCAGATGGGTATATCCTCGTCCTTCTTCATACCCTCACACTGATTTTCTATCTTTAATCATTTTTTCTTTAAAACATGCTGTTTCTCCATATTTACCTAGTTGTAAAATTAGCACATATCCATCACAGAAAATGGAAAATGCAGAAAGGCACAAAGAAGAAAGAAAAATTAGCAAGATAATGATAAGCTCTAACATCAGGGGGTGTCCTATGTAGGCATCTTCAAAGCTCTTCACGTGTCTTCGTCTAGCTCATTTTCACAGCTGCTCCTAGAGGGTTCTATTACCAGAATCCTGATTTTACACACGAGGAAATGATGTTCAAGGCGGTCATGACCTGTGTCTCAGATGTCATCGGGTCCCTTGCTGACATTGGAGATCTTGCTGAACCCTGCTGAACAGGTTCGATGGCTGGGAGAGTCGGGGAGTCCTGGGTCAAGCCCCTGGGCTTCTCCCAGTTCCTGTTCTGGACTCCATGCAGCCTGGGGTTCTGCTTGGAAGTCCAGCTGGAGACAGCAACTTTCAGAGGCCACCTCTGTGTGTTACTTTCTTCCTGCTTCTCCCTGTGTGACTTCTCTTTGGGTCAGACAGAGGCTGCCACACATAAAGAGAAGCTGGTTTTAATTGTGGGAATAAAAAGCACAAGAAGTAATAACCACAGCAAACATTTATGGAGCGCTTACCATGTGCCAAACCCTGTTCTGGGAGGGGTGTGTGTGTGTGTGTGTGTGTGTGTGTGTGTGTGTGGACTCCTTTCCTCCTCACACAATAGCTGTGTTCTGGATGAAAGGACTGCAGCACAGAGAGGTTAAGAAACTTGATCGAGTTACACAGCTAGAATGCAGCGCATTTCAAGCTCAGGTGGGTTCATTACTTCTGTAACCTTACAATTAGAATGAGGATCAAGGAAGAGTCTCATGGGCCTCTCCCCACCCCAGACCACAGAGGTGTCTCTGGGCTGAAGGGAGGACTGGCAAAGAGTGGGTGTGGGGCATAGTATAAGATGGGGGACCTGACTGAGGTCATGGCAGAGAGGGGAAGGTTAGCAGTGCGAGACTGTCAGAGGCAGCCTGGGAGCTGAACAGATGCCTACACAGGAGTCCCAAATGCCCTTTGTCTACTCACTCCAACCTGTGGCCTCTGGGACACCTGCGGATCACCCCTCAGAACAACACTCACCTGAGCCCAGAGACTTCACCAAGTCCCATCCAAACAGCCCTGTGTGGACACCCCCGTTCTTTCAAGGTCCATTACACCTGTAGCCCCTGAGATAGAGGGCAGGGGGGTCTCGACACCCAGAGGGATGGTAGCTGTGCTCTTGAACTTGGGTAAGAACAGCACTGAAACCCATTACCTCTTCTCGTCTTCAGAGGACCAAATGAACACCTTTCAGGTCATGGGAGGTCAGAAATGGACAGTCTTGTGGATGAAGGGCTGGGAAGACTTCTCAGAGACAGAAGAGCATAGCCTGGTTCTAGAATGACAGAGACAAATTCACGTGGAGGAGGAGTGAGGAAAGAGAACACACCAGTCCGAGGAGAAGGGCTGAGAGAGGGGAGCAGCTTGGCATCCAGGGATACAGACTAATAGGACCTTCCAGAAGCCAGGCTGGGGTGGATGGTAGGTCATGTACCACCTGGGATGGGGGTATACATTGAGGTCGGGGAGAAGTGTGGATGTGAGAATCAGACAGACCTGGGTTTGAATCCTAGCTCTGCTACTAATTAGTTAGCTGATTTCTGGCAAGTCACATGTCCTACCCTCATCCTACCTTCAGTTTCTTCATTTGTAAAATGGAAGCTACCTCTGGGAAATAGAAGCTACCTGAGGAAACCCCAAGCAGGACTTGGTGAGGTAGTGAACAGACAATGCTAGCCTAGTGCCTGGCACATACGTAGGACTTGCATAACAAATGGTATTCATTACTCTTGCTCTGCTGGGAAAGCTCCTCGAACTGCTGCTTTGGTTTATATGTCTTCATGCAGTGTCCCCAAGCAGCGGTCCCCAAGAAGACACTTCTAGCCTCCACATCTGAAAGAAAGGGGGGGGGGAATCTTTGTGGCCATCAGTGGATGTTCAGCTAGAGGAAAATTATATAGTGGGCATAAAGAAAATGTGGGGATGCCATTCCTCCATCTTAATTTTCTTTTGGTTTGCTTTTTATGGGAAGCTGTATTCATTTGAGTAGTTTTCCTGGCAAACACTGGAAACATATGTCTAGTTCCTTCATGCACAACAGGGACCACTTCTGGCTTCCATCCTTGGACAGACCAGGGTTCAGGAGAGCTGTTTGTCTTGTGGTAGGGTGGGATTTGACCTAATCCTCCTCACCGCCCTCCACTCGGCCCATTTCTGGGAAATAGAAGCCTATGGACCCATGTTGATGCTTCTCAGCCCTCAGCGCTTCACAGGACCGCCGTCCCACCCAGACCCTCCCCAGGAGCTGGCCACCCTGGCAATGAGACAGCGGCAGAGAACCTCTCAGATTCAGGTGAAATGATTACTGGCTAGATTGCATTAACTAGTGAGTTTTACATCAGAATAATAAATATTCAGTTGAGTCCAGTACTCTGTTAGTGACAGCACCAAGCCAAGATAGAATTCAATGGGAAATTAGAGGGCATTGGCCCACGCCTCTCCTTGTCTCCCTCAGCATAGGCATCCACACGAGGATCCTCTGTCTTCTAGAAAGTGTCTGTGGCTCTGTGTTCTTCAAAGTAAACCAACAAAGTTCTGCGTGTACTTGCTTCTGCAGATAGCACTGAAGGCTTTAAAAAGATAAAACCAACTTTTGTATTTCCTGCCCCTTTCCTGGCCCCATCCACCATTTTGTGGCTCTGTTCACATCTGGTGCGTGTCTCCCAGGGTGTGTAGCCAGTGCCAGGCACGTAGTTGGCATTCAATAGGACAAAGATCATTTCCAACATCTCATTAATCTTTATTCTACTTCTTCGTGCTCTGTAGCTCCTTCCCTGATCCTCCTGTCGGAGGCATCAGTGTTAAAGATCATCTAACCCGATACCCGAAACTCAGTCGCCACAAGTAACTCCCAGTTATTTGTAATATATAAGTACTGGTAACCATGAGCAAATAGATTATGTTATTTTTTTGCAGTTTTGGAAACAGTGAATTTCTTTTAAAAAAAACTTTGATTCCAGTCTAGCTGACATACAGTGTTACGTTAGTTCCATGTGTTGAATATAGTGATTCAACAATTCTGTACATGGCTCAGTGCTCAATATAAATGTGCTTTTAATCCCCTTCAACTGTTTCACCCATCCCCCCACCTCCCCTGAAACAGATTCTTAAAATGAACTTTTTTTAAAAAATGCATCTCATTTTAAAGGAAAACTTCAAGGCCTCAATGAGCTAGTTACGTTTTTATAAGCCGAAAAATAAATCTGAATCCGTTGGAATGAAATAAAATTTAGGAGTGTTCCTTTGCATTCCACCTGTGGAATCTGTCTCACAGTCGGCTGATACGATTGTGAATAAACCTCTTCGTGGTGCGGGTGAGGAAACTGAGGCCCAGTGGTATGAAGTTCCTTGCTCAAGGCCTCACAGCTAGCCAGTGGCTGAGCTTGGACTTGAACCAGATCGTCTGAGTTATTTATGCGTCTTGGCAGCCATCTATCCCTCTGATTCATGTGGTCCCACGGAAATGTTTGGAGTGCAAGCACAGCTCCAGGTGTTGTGGCAGATGCAAAGAGCACAAAGGAGGGCCTGTTCTGGTAGACTCAGAATCAGTGGGGGAGACAGTGTTCCAGCAAGCAATCTCAGTGCTGAGTTATATGACAAGGGCTGTGATAGAGACAAGCGAAAAGGATCACGGGAGAGAGCAGCTCAAGGTCTGGGATTGGGCATCTGGATTCTCGTGCTGCTCTTATCCAGGGCTGTGACGATGCCATTCTCCCTGTGACAAGTAACACTCAGGCGCCTCTTTCCTGACGAACAGTCCTGTCATGTGGCAGAGTGTGTAGACTAAGGGAGAGTACTACCTCGGGGGTCCCTCTGACCTGAGTTCAAATTAGGTGTACACATGGCTAGCTTTGTGACATAGCCACCTCTCAGCTGCGAGATTCTGTCTGTAAGAGCTTTACGTGGCCTGCCTGTATTTTATAGATGTGGAAAGGAAATGAAGTCATGCATGCCCTGAACGTTGCCTGGCCTATCAGAGGTACCCAAGAAATGAGAGTTCTTATGTGTTCTAGACAGATAGTGGCTACACGTGCCTGCCATATCCCTTCCTCACACCGAATCATGGGCACCTTTTTCCTCTTCCTACCAGTCTATCTGATAGTACAGAGTCCTGGGGCGAGGGTCTTTCAAACACCCTCTCGTGTGATCTAGAGCCCTCTAGTCAGAGTTCTGGGCATGTCCTTTGTCAAAGCACTCATCTCTCTTGCACATGCAGGTGACAGGTCGGACCTTAAACACAACTTGGGAAGTGACTTCCCATGAACAAAAGTCGGCATAAAAACATGGTGGCCTCGTGGTCTTTGGGCCCAGCAACTGGAAGTTGGGTTGACTCTGTCTGACTTCATTTCTGGAGGCAGACGTAGCTCCAACATTGCCCAAATTGGGCAGTGAGGAAATTCTCATGTTCCCAACACTTTCAACAATGTCCCATTATGCTTAGTGAGTCACAGTTGGGCCCTTGTCCATGGAACAGCATGTGTCTCTCTGTAGTGAGTACAGTGCCTTGCTGTATGTTTGAACTCATTTCATAGGCTTGTCTCCACCGCGGATGTTACTTGCCTTCTCTTCTGACGGTTGCTGGAAGCTTGTTGTATCAGAGAAAGCCAGAAAAGGAAACTGCTGGGATTCTTTCCACTGGGGGGGGGGGTGGTGGTGCGGGTAGTGCCCGGGAAGGAAAGTTGGGTTGAAGATGAATTAAAAGTGAAGTCTTGGGTATCTATAGAAAGGCACATACCTTAGTTGGCAGGTCAAAGAAAACTCTCAGGTCAACTGTGATTGTTGTGGTTAATGCTGAGGGCTTGCTTTCCCTTAACAGGCAGAGGAAGGGGCAGCAGACTATTGAAACATGCCAGGGTCAAGGAGGTACTGTAGACTGTGTGCAGAGACAGCTGATTTGTTTCTTGTGTTGTTATGACGGTGAACTCGGACAATTGCATAGACAACGGAGAACCCGGGGAACACAGACTTGATTTCTAGCATTCCAAAGGGAGGGAAGAACTGCTGGCATCCACTGAGTTCTGAGGACACTGTGGCCTGTTGTTTTTTCCCACTGCCAGGCCCATGTGCCTTGGCTGTGCTGAGCATCGGCCACTTAGCAGGGCTGCGTGAAGCCGGTGGCCCATGGCCAGCCCTGCGTACACCCTCTAAGACCTCTGTGCCGTTGCAGATACCAGATTGCCCACATCCCCTTGATTCCCTGGTGAACTCCTTGTCAACTGGAAGCAGCCAGTGGAGATGGCAGTTTCTCTAGCAGGCCTCTGGACCTCCCAGCCTTTGGGTAGCTGCCTCTGGTCCCCTTGTGAGTTCGCAGCCTGTCCTACAATACTAAGACGGAGACTTAAAGCTCCTTGACAAGGTCTTTGCTGATTGCTGTGTCTTCTCAACTAGACAGTGTGCTTTCTGAGAGCAGGGACTTTAGCTGTCTTACTTGCTCTCTTAATCTCAGGATATTTCCTAGCAGGCAGAAGGTGCTCAGTAAAAGCTCAAGTGCCACAAGAAGACGTGAATGAATGAGTAACTTCTGCAGGAAATGCTGTGTGTCTGGTGAGGCGTTGTCAGTTTCCAGGAGACCCGAAACTCCTGCAATTAGCCATTCTAGTGTGTTATGCTATTGTCACTAGAAGGTACCCTTTATTTATTTTATTTTATTTTTTATTAAAAAAAATCTTATTTCTTTATTTGACAGAGAGAAAGGGAGTGAGAGAGGGAGCACAAGCAAGGGAATGGGAAAGGGAGAAGCAGGCTTCCCGCTGAGCAGAGAGCCCAATGTGGGGCTCGATCCCAGGACCCCGGGATCATGACCTCAGCTGAAGGCAGATGCTTAATGACAGAGCCACCCAGGTTCCCCTAGAAGTGCCCTTCAGAAGTTCTATTTGTGAGCTGTACTCAGTACTTAGCATGAGTGAGTTTGCAGGATTACAAGGTACCTGAGGAAATAGACTGGGCTTCGTAATGATTTTGGGGTGGAAAGAAGGCACTATAAGTGTGTGAGGCAAGGGATGAGTAAGAAAGATCTGGAATGAGGCTGTGGAGTACTATCCAAGCAGGGCCCTGAACTGAGGGCCTCCTTCTGGGCATGACACCTAGGGCTGTGTCCTTGATAGGGAAGAGCACTGGGGAGGAGAAGGCAAGAGGTCAAATGTTCCTATTAGCCTGAGGCAATGCCTGGGCAACATTATACCTGGAGACGGTGTGTGTGTGTGTGTGTGTGTGTGTGTGTGTGTGTGTGTGTGTGTGAGACAGGTGAGCTCCTGGTCCTTGTTTCTGGTTTCTTAGACAAGGTAATTGCCGAACCCACTTCCATTCATTTGTTCATCCATTCATTGACCTAAACCACACTGACCTCTTGTAATGTACCAGAAACTGTTCTAGTTGTTAGGGTATGGTCAAAAGCAAAATGGACAAGTCTCCTGCCCTCATGGAGCTTATGGTCTAGTTGGGGAGAAACAGATACTAAACTGTTGTGGTACCAGATAACCAATCAGTGTCCTGAAGAGAAATGGAGCAGGGAAGGCCAGTGGTAAGCCACAAGGTGCTGCTCTAGAGAGGGCAGTCAGCGGGGCTGTGTTGAAGAGGGGGTACCAGGACAGAGAGTAAAGGAAGGGACCCTGCTATGTGGGCTGGTCACTGGTGGCAGACAAAGAGACCGAATGCCAAGTCCAACTCCCTTGCTTTTTTTTTTTTTAAAGATTTCATTTATTTATTTGACAGAGATCACAAGTAGGCAGAGAGGCAGACAGACAGAGAGAGAGAAAGAGAGAGGAAGGAGCAGGCTGCCCACTGAGCAGAGAGCCCGATGTGGGGCTTGATCCCAGGACCCTGGGATCATGACCTGAGCCGAAGGCAGAGGCTTTAACCCACTGAGCCACCCAGGCACCCCAGCCACCTCCCTTGTTTTCAACAAGCATTTAGGATTGGAGGAAATATGTTCTATTTGGAAGTAATTCTTTCATCTGAGCTGAACGGGGGCCTTTGAAAGGCAGGTGTGCTGGGCATCTTTGGCTTTGAGTTGGCATGACACTTTCCACTGAGCCTCAGGTAGCTCCTTTGTGAGGTGGAGACGGCTTAGATCCCCTTTCCGGGCTCTCTTGCAGGTTCAGTGAGCTGACTTGGTGACTGTGAGGAACCGCACCCAAGAGTATGATCTATACGTCTCCCCTGAGTCAGCCTTCTGGGTGTGGAAGCCCCACAGCAGTTGGTGGCCCGCTGATCCTGGGGAACTGTTGGACACCCTCCTTCATGCCCTCAAGCCTGATCCCCTGACCTGTGCCCCAGGACTCCCATTAGGGTTAGGTTCCAACAGCGTAGAGGTGAAACTGAACAGCCTTGTGACCTGGGGCACATTACGGTCCCTATGCTGTTTCCATATCTGTAAAACAGGATCGGAGAGTACTGTTTCATGGGGTGTGAGAGAAGGGAACGGATCATGCCAAAGGGCCTGCAGCCATGCCTCCTACCACATCGCCCTAAGTAAGTGTCTGACTTTCTGCCCATTACTTCTGTACCTCCCCAGGGCCTGGGACTTCCTGTGGAGAAGAGGCCTGTTCCGTTCATCATTGGCTCCCAGTGGCTCCGTGAGGCTCAGCAGAGGATAGGCCTTCAGTTAATGTCGGTGGGTGTGTGGCTGGATGGATTGGTGGGTAAGTGGGGGTAGGGGGGCTCCTTTGTATTTCTCCTTATGATCAAAGCGGTGAAAGCGGTGAAAGAAAATGTGGAGGGTGCTAACGGTAGAGTTTGGAGAAGGGGCAGAGCATGATGTAAGCTTTCCTGCAGGCGTGCCTGAGGACGGAGGGGAGAAGGCACCTGACCGCCCTCAGCTGGTCCCACAGCTGACTGGGTGTGGGCTCTGTGCCCAGCATGGAGTAATGTTATCTGTCTCTGCTCCTCACAGCCGCCCTAGGGGGCAGCAGTAGTACAGCTTCCCTCTTCCGGGCGAGGAAGCTGAGGCTTAAAGAGGTGAACTGACTTTCTTTCTTTCTTTTTTTTTTTTTTAATTTAATTTAATTTATTTTTTCAGTGTTCCAAGATTCATTGTTTATGCACCACACCCAGTGCTCCATGCAATGTGTGCCGTCCTTAATACCCACCACCAGGCTCTCCCAACCTCCCAGCCTTCTCTCCTCCAAAACCCTCAGTTTGTTTCTCAGACTTTCTTAAGGCCACACCCAGAAGAGTCGATTCCAGAACCTTCGTCCTTAGCCCTGGTGCTCCACTGGTGGGTCTGTTCCTCAGCCACATTATGAACAGTTCTGCTCCATAGTACAGACCTAAAAGGACTTACTCTTTGGAAGTCCCTCTTTCATCTGAGGTGAATGGGGACCTCTAGCAGGCAAGTGTGCTAGGCATTCTCAAGTGGGGGTTGTTTACTCCATGCTCTTCTAAGGAAAATTCTATGATCTCTCCAGAGCAGTTTGGCTGAGTTCATTCCGTTCACCAGTAATGATAAAGCTGGTGTCTGGTGATGTACAACCTCAATTCAGAAATTTGATCAGAGAAATGTGAAGTTGAGAAAAAGGGGGTGAGATCTTAGAATGGAGGAAACACAGTGTTTATGGAGTGTTTACGATACACCAGCACCTTGTATATTTTCTCAATAGTCTTTTTTTAAAAAAGTATTGATACATGCTTTATTTATCTTATATTTTCTCAGTAGTCTTTACTCATAAGGGCTCCTCCTAAGATTGGAACTGGGTCTCTTAGGCTTCCAAATCTTACCCCTTAGACTGGGAATGAGTAGTTGGTTGTGATGAAGAGAGGGTTCCCTGAGGTTCAAAACCCTCTGGGCACACAGTGTCCTGTTAGAAGTCTGAGTGTGCGTAAGTTCGTAATTGCTATGTTTTCCAGTCACTTGACAGCTCTGTCATTTGCTGAAGCTTAGAGAATGTTGGGTTTTCTCCCCACCTCCCCCTCTCAGGGGAAATTTCACTGCTCAAAAGAAATTCCAGTGTCTCAACCCGAAAGAACTGAAAGCAAGGACTCCAAGAGATATTTGTAAACCCATGTTTGTAGTAGCATTTGTCACAAGAGCAAAAGGTGGAAGCAACACGAGTGTCCATCGACTGGCGAGTGGATAAGGAGAATGTGGTACATACATTCAGCGGACGACTGTTCATCCTCAACAAGAAGGGACATTCTGACCCATGCTCCTGCGTGGTTGGATCTGGAGGACATGGTGCTGGGTGACATAAGACAGACACAGAAGGACAAATCCTGTCTGATCCTACTCACATGAAGTCCTTAGAGCAGTCACATGGGAAGGGTGGGAAGAAGGGTGATGGTTGCCAGGGCCCATGGGGAGGAAATAGGGAGCTGTTGGTTAATGAGTATAGAGTTTCATTTTCTTCATGATGAAAAGAGTTATGGAGATAGATGTTGGTGAGGGTGACGCAACAGTGTGCTTCATGCCACTGAGCTGTACCCTTAAATATTGTTATGACAGCAAATTTTGTGTTGTGTGTATTTTACCGCAATAATGACAACAAGAGCAATTCCAGGTGCATCGGTGCAGTTTAATATTCTCTGATGGGAAGGATTTGAATTTCACTTCAAGGAACTTAACTCTTTCTGATCCTTACAAGTTAATGGGTAGGAAGTGAGGTAAGGTGGGGGTTCTGTTGAGTTTCTCCAAGTAAAGCTGGTACTTGAGTAACTCCTAAATTCCTGGGCAGGGTTTTCATGGGTGGAGAATGTCCCACCTTCCTTCCCTTCTGTCCCCCTTCCTCCTTTTCTCCCTTCCTTCCTTCCTTCCTGACGTGTTTACTAAATGCCTACCATGCACCATCCGCTCTGTCAGACACTGGACATAACGTGATCTGTGCCCAAATATGCTCACATTTTCTTCCATTTATACTATGTTTTTGCCAGTGTATATGCTGTTTTGCTTAATATTGATTCAGGCTCCATTTATTTTCTATGCTTTTTTTCCCCCCCAGAGCAGAATTGAGCAGTTGCTTCTACTTTGACTTCTGATACTTCATGAAGGCTGAGCTGAAGGCTGCACCACCAGAAGCTTGGTGAGTGTGGGTGACTGGCCTTGGCTGGGAAGCTGCCGAGAAGTTCAAGTGGGAAGGGCCCCAGAGAGTCAAGTGAGTGCTTTCAGTTTTCAGAGTCTGGCATCGTGGGAATTTGCTCGGCGTGCTGGATGGAGAGAGGCTGACTTGGATTCTGTGGGCTTGGAAAGACAGTCAAAAGACTCTTCCTTTCCCTGAAATAGCATGCATTTGTTTAAAGACTTGAAACGGTTCTGATGCTGGAATTTCCCGCTGTGTTTATTTTCACATCTGGGTGATGGTCTTCTGCCACTAAAGGACTTTTAATGAATCACTTCAGAGATGGCTTTTAATGTTTCCCAGATGAGAGGGGGCTGGCGCCTGTCTCTTTTCTGAGGCCTTACAGGGCAGGACTGACTTGGCTGCCTGGAGCTGTCCCTTGGGGTAATCAGACATTTTTCGTTTTTCTGGGAAACCTGTTCCTGCAGAGCTCCTCATCACAGGGCTCTCTTTCCACGAGAGGAAGGGGGGAAAGGTGGACTGGAGTATAAATTAAAGAGATAGGCTGGTTTTAATTGGTTCCAGATGTTCTATGTTGCGCTCACTTCGGTAGCCACTGGCAGACAGCACCCCTCTGTGTTCCCAGGCTCTTGTCTGCTGCGGTGGGAGCTCCAGGAGCCAATGGCCATTGGGGTGGGCTTCCAGGGCACAGCTTGGAAGGCTTGGGAAGGTGTTGGCTTAGCTCAGGAGTCATTGGCTGCCAGGCATCATTTGATGGACACCTGTTCCCAGGGCCCTCAGCAAAAGCCAGCAGTGGTCAATGTCTCTATGACCACTTTGGGTCAATGGTTTCCACTCACTCTTAGCCTGACAGATGGGCTCACTTTGTGGTCACATCCCTGCTCCGTGTCCCTCTGTCACCTCTCACTCCACCCCATACTCCATGTTGCAGCCACATTTCACACACTCTGTTCGCTGCCTTATTGTTGCCCCACCCCCGATCCTCCCTCCACTCTGCCCTGCCCAGCACTAAGCGCCAAGGATTGGTACTTGGGGTGCATCACCTAGACTCCCCCCTGGCCCTCTGGCTTCCTGTTGAGCTTGGTGGCTGGGGAGCCCCATAGGCTGAAGGGAGAGAGAGGTGGAGGTAATGATTTCCTTGGCCCCCATTCTGTGGGGTCATCTCGGGCGGGCTATGTGCCTTAGATGCCTCAGATCCTCTCAGGGTGGCTTGCTGTCTTCAGATAACTGCTGCCCGCCTTCATCCTTTTGAGTCCAGGGGTGGTACAGCCCTTCGAGGCCTGCACTATCTCTTGCGGTTTCCCTGTATCTTGGCATATCTTAGTCAGTCATCTGTCTTACTGAACCCTTCCTGAATTCTCTTAATTTGAGTATTCCTGCTGGCGATTAGACTGATAGATATATGGTGTCATTTTCTATACTTGAATCTTTTCCATGTTGTTTTTTTCTGCCAAGAATTCTGTTCTTCGCCATGGCTGCCTATTGAACTACTCCATGTCCTTCAAAATTCCACTGAAATGTCACCTCTGGGATGACTATCTTGAGTTCCTCATAAGAGTTCATTATTGCCCCCCCCTTGGCCTTCTATCTCTCTTTGTGGTGTCAGTCTTTTTTTGTGTGTGTGTGTGGTGTCAGTCTTTTTTTTTTTTTTTTTTTTTGTGGTGTCAGTCTCGTTCATAAACCCTCCATCCCCATCCTCCCTCCTTGCTAACAGACCTGTCCAGATGTTCCCCTCTTCAAAATTTTATCATGTTTAATTCCTTCAAAGTCTGATTCAGTGACTGTCTAAAGTGCTTACTTCAATGTGAGGCCCGGTATAGATGCTTAATAAATAGTAGCTCTTATCAGCCTACTTCATACTAAAGTGTGAATGGCTGTGTGGTTTAATCCCTTATCCCTCCCAGGAGCAGCTTGTGTTTATAAAGGACCTTTTAGAGTTAATATTCCCTTTAATGACTCTAAATTGGCAGAGGGGTGAAAGGTCAGGGGGTCTGTCTCTGGGGCTTCTCAAATTATATCCAGTCCAAGGCCTCTCTGTCTACAAGTTTGAGAAAACAGAATCACTTCGGGTCAGTATTCAGCATGCAGACACTGCTTGGAAAGGGGACAGGTTGCTCAATAGTGGCCTGGGGGGGCAGCGTCTGTGGAAAAAGACAGATGTGACTGGACACATCTCTGTTCAGCTAATATACCCTTTTAGTGCTATTGGAATGTGATTTTCTAAATTGTGACTGGCTGACTTTCTTCTCTTGTGGTTGAGTTTGTAATAACATAGACTATGACTCTAGTTTTGCCAAAATGGAAAAAAAACGCCATCCAATGGATTTTTATGGTGGTTCTTAAACATTTTTTAAAATATTATTAGAGATGTAGCTCAATAAGTCTTTAATGTCCTGCTTCGGGGCTGACGAGCCAAGGTCCAGACTTATGAGGCTGGGTGTGGACAGCTGAGGGGGCACCTGGGAGGTGCCAACACTGGTTTAGTTGCTCTGTGCAATTTTGCCTAAAAATGGAGCTACCTACGTAAGTACAAAGGCAGAGTATTTTGATCGCCCATGGCTTGGGTCAGAGATCAAAGCTAAGTGTCTCACTCCTCATTAACTTCAAGAAGCCAGGGAACTTGCTCTGTTCCAAGAAGTCCAAATACATCCTTCCTGGACTCTGGAGAATCACAGCTCATGTCTTGGGTAGTGGAGAGGCAGGTCTGAATGGAACCACCTCTTGCAAAGCTATCCCCCTCCCTGCTCTGTGAATAAGGGGTCCCAATCCGACGTAGTTCCATAATCAAGACATCTGGGGACATGTTTTATAAGAGCGTCCATGCAGCTGGCAAAATGGTAGCGTTCTTGGGAAGAACCAAAAGTGGTGTTTGCTGACTGTCTTGGAGAGCTACTAGGGTAGAAGGTCTCTCAGGGGGGTGATAACCTCAGGCGAACAACATGGAAGGCCCACGCGCCCTGTATTTGCTTGCTCCCCCATCCCCTGCCAGCTTCTTGTGTTATCAATGTCCTGAACTCTCCCTTTTCCGGGAACGTCCATGTAGTTACCGTGAGGTCCCAAAACCTGGGAAGGGAGGCTTGTGAACTGGACAGCAAAGGGGGTCTGTCCCAGTCAGGAATGGCAGCCCAAACTGACCTTCTGAATACCTGAGCTCTCCAGCACCCTGAGGTCACGGTCTCTATCGCCCAGCATGGCTGTGCCTACACACACCACCCTACTCGGGAGATGCTCGGGAAGCATTTGCCAATGGGATAACTCTGAACGGTCGGCTCTCCGTTGTCCTAAGATGCAGTTCATTTCACCTTTTCTCCTCAGTGTTTCCTTTTCTTGGGCTGGGCCCCATCTCTGGAGGCCACTTCCATTGCTCAGAGTGACACTCTCACTTTGTGTCTCTGGCCTCAGGATGGCGTTCCTGTAATTCTAGCTCTATGGCTTCTGGCTCTTGGACTCTGAACCTTCGCTGCACGTTGCAATGTGGAATAGGGCAAATCCCCCTTGTTTCAAAGAACGGCACATAAATACATTCAAGACATTTCAAAAATTTCTAGTCAAAACATTTTGAGAAGAACAGCCAGATTTTGTAAAGAAAAAAAAAAAAAGGGCAGTTTCATGGGCAAAGATACTCTGAGTAATTCTACGCTTGGGTGACTGTCCAAGTCAAGAAGCCGGTTCGGACGAGCATTTTCAGGAATTGTAGTCTCCAGGCTGACTTGTCATTGGAGCGCCTTTCATGGGTCACATGGGGGGGGCCCTGGTCCCCTCACTTCGTGGTTGTCCTTGCCCTGCCCTCCCATAACCCTCCCGCCCCCCACTGTGGGATTCTACATCAGGAAGGTAACAGGTGAATGTGATTTGCCTTAGGACAGGTGGTGCAGGGATCCAGGTGAACTAAGCATCACTTTGTGTGCTTTCCCCCACACCTGGAGGCGGGAGTGTCTTCCCTGGAGACACGGGGGCATTCTCCTGTTGCACCCGAGCATACCTGCTGCTGGTTTCTGACTTCCTGGCCCCCGGTTCAGGTGCATAGGGTAAAGCCAGAAGAACCTGTGGCGGAGAGCCTGTGGTGACGTGACTGCTCCTGACTTCTACATTTGTGGCGTTCTCTGACCTGAGGTAGGTCTCTTTACACCTTTGTGCCTCAGTTTCCCTCTTCATATGGCACAAGATGGTAAATGTTCTGGTGCAGCCTGTGGGAGCTCATGTTCTGAAAAGGGCTCTGTCCTCACCAACCCCATTTCCTCCCGTCTCCTCAGTGGTCGCTTTTCATCTCTTGCTACTTCTCAGTTCTATTTCACTCTCAGCTGGTTGCCAGTTTCTCTCCCTCTTAGGTGCATGTTGATAATAACTCGAGGGGTATTTTCTTTAGACATCCTAAACGTAAAAGAGGATTCTGGAAGGCCAAAAACCTTCAAGATGTAGATGAACAAACTTCCAATGACTGTATTTCAGCAGAGATTATTTTTCTTTTTCTTTTTTCGAAAGGGAGTCTTTTCTAAAATGCCTCATATCCCATCTCTCCCGTGGTGGCAGAGGGGACTTTATATAATGGAAACCATCAAGTTTGCTTTTTCCTGCTTAATATTATAACATCACTATATTTTCTTTTAAATTATTTAAAAATCATTTAAATTATTTTATAGGCCTCTACTTTTCTGACATTTTCTTATAAAAAATAAATAGTGCAGAAAAATTGAAGGAATGTTAGAGGGTATGCTCACATACCTGTCACTCAGAGTCTACATGCATTAATATTTTTCAAAATCTATTTTGATTGATGTATTTTTAAATTAATAATTATTTTTATTTATTTTTAAAATTTTATTTTAATTTTTTCAAGTTTTTTTAAATTACATGCATTAGTATTTGATAGTGCATGGTTTTATCATGCTTCTGTTCATTCAGCCCTTCCTCTCTACATCTGTCTATCTGGAATTTTGGGGGGTGCATGTCAGAGTAAGTTGCAGCCGTTAATACACACCCTCAGTATACTTTAGCATGTGTATTACTCGAGTTCACTATTTGCTTGTAGCTTTTTCTGAACACAGTAAAATGCACACATCTCAAGTGCACTGTTTGTAGACAATAATTTCTTAAAATGTCTTTTCTATTTTCACTGTGGATTCCGACACTTCTTTACAGAACAGTTAATTAATTATAGTGCCCAGGTGACCACTCTGTATTCCCTATTTGGAAGCTGGAGGCCTAGACTCCTTTCTTCTTCAGCAAGAATTGTTGCCCCACCTGATTCCCATCCAGTGTGATCTCTTGACCTCCAGGCAAGGGAGGCAGACCCTTGGTTTCCTCCTCCTCCCTCCAACCCTTGGTCAAGGGGACTCCGAGCCACTTCCTGTGCTGCAGCCTGGCCTAGTCAGCCAAACCCAGAGATGCTGACTCTGTCGCCCCAACATAGTTAAATAATGACAGACATCAGCTACCATGCCAGCCACTGTGAGGTCCTTCTAGTTTCTGAAGAGGTCGCCTTCATGTTCGTTCATTCAGACCTCACTGCAGCTCAGCGGGGTACCCATCATGGTGGCGATGCTGGGGCTCAGCGTGGGGAGCTCGTGCAGTGTGGTCTGAGGCAGGCCTGTGTGGCTTCATGTGCTGGGCTGTTCCCTGGGGCCCCACAGAGCTTTCACTTGCACTGAATTCACAGGCTGTGAAGTAGTGGCTGTGCTTATTGCTAAGCATATGTCATCGTCACTTTCTGGGAAGTTTGATTTGGGCACAGTGTTACACTGCCGGGGGTGGGGTGGGAGGCTGGTTGCAGACATAATGACATCATTTGCTGGTCACATGACAGGAAGATGTATAATCTAGTGGAAATACCCTTGGTTTTGGAATCAGCACCCTGGGGATAACCAGGCTCTCCTTAGGTGTGCCTTTGGGCCTGTGAGCCCAGATGTGTGAAGGGTTTTTTTGTTTTGTTTTTGTTTTGTTTTTTTTCTTTAAAGAGTTATTCCTTAGAGAGAGAGTGTGAGCATGAACAGGGGGTGGGGGCAGAGGGAGAGGGAGAAGCAGACTCCCTGCTGAACAGGGAGTCTGACGTAGGGCTTGAACCCACGTTCAAGATCATGACCTGAGCAGATGGCAGATGTTTAACTGACTGAATCACCCAGACGCCCCAGATGTGTGAAGTTTTATCTCCAGAGAGAAGTAAACTTCGGTCCCTGTCTTCATGGTTCAAACAAGGCTACAGCTGGATGCCCTTGGGCCAGATATGGTCCACATGGTATTTGCTAAAGAGTTTTCTTCTCTTAATTTAGATTGTCAACACTTAAAAATTGAGAGGATGTATGTAACAACATCTTTTTCCAGCTTACCTTAAAAAATTTGAACACGTGGGCAGAACAGTTCCCTGTTAAGGCATGAAGCAGCTGGCTGGCTTGGAGGCAGCTGAGGCTTGGTCCCTAGTTCTCCACAGTCCCCACCATTCTCGCTTGTCTCCCACTTCCTGAGGCCAAGTGGCAGTGGCCGTTTCTCATCCTGTTGCATTGTGGTTTTGCTGACACAGGCTCATTTGACTCACTGTCTGCCTGGCCCCTGCGGGCATGTGGGTTTGTAGACAGAGCAAAGACCACATACCTCATGGAGCACATCCTTATTATTTTCCAGAAGGGAGCCACAGCTCAGGTCATTTGCTGTCTATGAGAATCAAAGATCAGGGTGTTCTCACGGCAGTAAACATATACAGGTACCAAGGAATTTTCGGAAGGTATTTACTTCCCAGCTGGTCACACACCGTTGGGTGACTACTGTGACTGAATCTAGGGCTGTCCGTTTTAGTCTTCCAGGAATTTTCAGCACATACCCCTCCCCAGCCTGTAGTTTCCAGGTGGTTGCCCAGGGCATGGTAAACAGCACTCCTTGATTGTGCACCCTCTTCCCTAGGACTTCAGTCTGGGAGTGGCGACGGTAACATAGCATTTCCCCAGGTGGGGCAAGCATTTAGGTAACACACAAGCATTTTTAAAAAATGGTAATTGTTTGGTATTTTTTTCATAACTACTAAAAAATGTAACTAGCACATCAGCACCTCTCTCATTTTATTTTATTTTTTAAAGATTATTTATTGTTAGAGAGAGAGAACTAGCAGGGGGTGGGGCAGAGGGAGAAACAGTTTGCTTGCTGAACAGGGAGCAGAACTTGATCCCAGCACCCTGGGATCATGACGTGAGTCTAAAGCAGATGCCCAATTGACTGAGCCACCCAGGCGTCCCAAGTCTCTGAGTTTAAAAATATCATTCCCTAGGAGGAATCTATGTTTTATTTATTTTATTTATTATTTTTTATACTTTTTAAAAATAATTTATTTGAGAGAGAGAGAGAGAGAGAGAGAGATCACAAGTAGGCAGAGAGGCAGGCAGAGAAAGAGGGGGAAGCAGGCTCCCTGCCAAGCAGAGAGCCTGATGTGGGGCTTGATTCCAGGACCCTGAGATCATGACCTGGGCCAAAGGCAGAGGCTTAACCCACTGAGCTACCCAGGTGCCCAGAAACTATGTTTTAAAAAGAATAATTTTATCTTATCTTATTTTTTTTTTTTAAAAGTAGGCTCCACACAATGTAGGGCTCGAATTTACAACCCTGAGTTGTACAAGACCTGAGTGAGCTGAGATCAGGAGTCAGATGCTTAACTGACCGAAGAGTTATTTTAAAGTTGATTTACAGAGAAAAAGCAAGTAAATGCTGCTATAGGTGAAAAGTGACAGCAAAAGCATATGACATTTGATTCATCAATAACTGAAGTTTGGGAAAATCTGCATGGGGCCTCTGTCATCCTTTCCAGTGTCCTTGGGCCATGTCCAGGAGCAAGAGATAGAGTCCCCTTTCATCCTTTCCTTCACTTCCGTTGTTTCCCTAAGTCTGGGGAACCTTGACCTGGGCATGATGGGAAGCTTTGCTGTTCGTAATCACAACTTCTCCTAAGTCGATCATGTTGCCTTTGTAAATAGGCCCTTTACGGGCCTTGAAGGCAGTATGCTTTTGAAACTAGGGCCGGGAAAGATTCCCATTGTGTGTCCTCTCTTCCTTGGGGTAGAAGATTCAGAACACCTTGGCTGCTGCATGAATGGGGGAATTATCCTAGGGTAATGCGAAATGGCAGGAGAAGAACAAAACCCTTACCAGTTAGTAGTTTTGAAGAAACATCCCATCGTAGGTGGATGTGGCAACTATATGTATGAACAGCAGTTGTTGGAAAGAATGTAAGTTGTCGGAAAGAACGCAAGTTCAAGTAAATGAACTTGGCTGAATTTCTTCACCTCTCTGCAGAGTGGCACGTATCATGTGTTTAATGAATGGTTGCCTCTGTGAGGATGATGACAAGCCAGGATCTCTCTTCCAGTGCTGCTGTTAATTTAGAGAGAAAGAGGAGTTGTATCCTGAGGTTTTGTGTTGGAGTTTTTGCCCAGGAGACTATCTTGACAGAGAGCAGTCTGTTGACATATTAACGGCCGTGCCCTAGGGGCACCATTTTCCTATGCCTTTGTTTGGTCTGCGGGGACAGGGAACATTCTATTCTGTTGGTCATAAGGCCAGACAGTGGGAGGAGAGGGCAGCTCTAGGCACTTGGCTACTTTCTAGGCTGGGTAAAAGCCAGTGAGGACTGCCTACAGCTGACCCACCTGGTTTTCAGGCATGAATGTAGGTAGAATTTAATAAGTCCCAGCTGAGGGTCCTGTGGAGGGAAGGGGACACATGAGTGTATTGCTTTGAGTGGAGATCACTAGAATTCTTACCAATGCACAATTAATACAAAGGAGAGAAAGGGGCCTAGGAAACTAGCTTGGCTTCTCCCAGAGAGAACTCCCCATAGAAAATGCATTCTTCTCTTAGGTGGGTTTTTCTATAATTTACAATTACTGTCCCTGATTTTGCAGTGACGACATTTTCTTGTTTCTGTGCTTTGACCCTCCTCTCATTGGTTCCAAAAGGATCCAACCCTGCCGACATCTTGACTTGAGCCAGTGAGACAGCTTTCAGACTCTTGGCTTCTGTAATTGTAAGAAAACGAACTTGTTTGTTTTTCTTCCTAAGGCACTAAGTTTGTGGTGATTCGTTGGGAAAGTAGTACACATAGCTTTCCTCCATTCAGTCAGTACATCTTTAATGTGCATCATCTGTGAAGCAGCGGCCATCTTTCTCTACACAGAGCCTCTGCAGGGGAAGATGCCAGTGGGAGGTATCCCATCCTATCCAGTTATAGCTGAGGTGGTGACTGGTGGAGGAACGTTTGCCTCCATGCTCTTCAGAGGTTCCTGCTGGCTCTCTTTGATCAATAGGGCTCTGAGCCTGAGCTCAGGAGTCCCATCTAGAAGAGGGGAAGAGCCAGGATGTTTGGGAGCTGTGAGATGGGGACACTGTCGTGTACTGGTAGCATTGTCCCAACCACAAGAACCAGAGCTCGGCTTGGGCCAAGCACAGGGAGCTACTGCTGGCATCTGGATGTAGTTATTGCAAAATCAAGGACAGTAACTGCAAATTACATGAGTTTCCTGGTACCACAAAGGTGGTGGCTTAAAAGGTAATGGCTCAAAACAGCACAGGTTTATTTATTTATTTTTTTTACGGTTCCAGAGACTGGAAGTCAGAAGTCAGGCAATGCGCTGGCCTTCTGGAGGCCCTAGAGGAGAATCCATATTCTTGGGGTTCCCACCTGCAGAGACCACTTGCATGGCTTGGCTGCTGAGCATGGCTCCAGCTTCAGAGCGCAGCACCCTGGCCTCTGGTCCGTCGTCACATGGCCTTCTTCTCTGACTCTGACCCTCCTTGTGCCCCTCTTTTAGGGAGGCTACAGGGTCACCTCCCAATCTCAAGATCTTGAACTTCGTCACATCTGCAGGGACCCTTGTTCCAAGGTCACAGTCATAGGTCCTAGGAATGAGGATAGGGACATCCTTAGGGCCATTATTCAGCTGACTGCTGATCCCCTTAGAGCAAGAAGGTAGCCAGTGCACTCTGAGCTTCAGTGGAATCCTAGTCTGCAGCTCTGGAAGGTGATGGTTGGTATTCAGAGCCTGACACAAGCCTTTTGCTGTGTACTTGTGAACTCTACGTAGTTTGAGGGCCTCCTTTAGCCACCACTTGGCACTTATCTGGTGCAAGGTCATGGGGTCTTTAGTGGCCTTTCCAGAAAAGACCATAGATACGTGATCATGAGATTCTGTGAAAAGCACTCAGCAATTACTCTTAGACCCAGGGAGCTGTCTGGGAAGGATTAAAAAACTCTTATGACAGATGCCTGTGGATTTTTTTTCCCCCCACGGGGCTTTAGCTGTTTCTTTTCTGAGCACTTCCTAACTAATCTGAAGCCAAGTGGAGCCTGAATCTAAAGCCCCAGGTAAGGCCATGTTGATCAGGACTCCCATTCTTGCTTTCTCATCTACCACCATGAGAACATTATGTATAGCAACTGGAATTTGGGTTCCTCTAAAAAAATATCTTGGGCCATGGTGATCACATCAGATTTAAAGATCCATGGGGATAATGGAGAGGGGTGGGGTCTGCAGGCACAGCTTGGAGAACCACTGGAGTTCATAGTGAGAAGAGAGGATGGAAGGAAGGGCAGTGTTGTCAATGCTATATTCATTCATTCATTCATTCATTTATTAAATTGTATTTTATTTTTTCAGTGTTGCAAGATTCATTGTTTTGCACCACACCCAATGCTCCATGCAATACGTGCCCTCCTTAATACTGACTCCTTTTAAAGATAAGCAGTGTTTGGAAAGGGTAGATGGTAGGGCCCCAGCTAATTTCTGAACTGCCATGATTGAGTGTGCTATGTGCAGGGATAGGCTAGGTAAGGAATATGTAGGTAGTCTTTACTTACAAATTAGCCAGGATTGGTTAAACATGAACTGGCTTAAGCAAAAGGAAAAAAAAAGGATCCCCCAAATTTCAGCATATGTTTTTGGACTGATTACCACTGGCCTAGTTTGAGCTGTGTGACCATCCTTAAACCAATGAACATGTGACCAGGAGGGTGTTATGCTCTGATTGTCTGGGTCTGGGTCACCGGTCCCTCCTGTGCTGCAGCCATGACAGGGGGTCAGACCTAACCGCACCACCAGCCCTGAGAGTGGAGGAAAGTTGGCTCCCCAAGAAAAATCAGTTGTTAATGGAAGATGGAAGAGCAGGTGCTGGTGAGGCAGAAATAGCAAAACGTCCATGGCAAATTACAGCACTAGAAGGGCTTGTTGAAAGGCTGTTCGATTACTTTCTAGAAGGAAAGGAGCATGTGTGTTGCTGTTACAAATCTTTCTGAGAACATTTGTGTCATCATCCTTGGCCCTCATTCCCAGTTAGGGGGCAAAGCCCATCAGCCTTCAAGACAACTGGGGCTTATTTCACAAAGTTGACAAAGTAGGGAACAGAACACGGACTTTGTAAAAAAAAGCAAAAAACAAAAACAAAAAAACAGAATTGGAGATCTTGAAAGTTCAGAGCAGTGTCTTTCCTAGGTGAGCTTCAGGGTACATAAATGAACAAAAAATGTTTACTGATATATATAAACTGTATCCAGAAATACCATTCATTAAATTTATCTCCAGTGAGAGACTCTGGGAAGGTCTTAATACTCTGGGACTCTCGGGCTTTCCCTTTTAAAAAGGGAAGGCTTGTTCTGGCTAGTTCTTCTGGCCATGGTCCAGTGAAGCTTGCTCTGTTCTATCTCCCAAATTCCCTTTCAATTTCCTATGGAATTCTTCCCTTTTTTTCTTGTCTTTTTATCTTTCTTCCCTCTTTCTTTCTTCCTTTCTCCCTTCTTCCCTTTTTCTCCCCCTCCCCCCCTCTCTCTCCCTCTCTTTCTTTCTTCTCTCTCTTTCTTTCTTTCTTCCTCTTTCTCTCTTTCTTTTAGAGATCCTGAATCTTTTTTGAGCCTGAATCTGCTTCCTGGTTATTTATAAGAGCTGTGTGCCCCCCAGAGGTGGCTGGTTTTTCTGACAGAGACATAGAGACATAAGCATTTTTGTCTTCAGTGTTCCTCCTTCATTTGAATGGGGAGTGAAATGTGACCAGACCCAGGATTTGGTCAGGGGTCGCCATTTCTAGAGGATGACAGTAGCAGTTAGAATTCTTTGCTTGGAAAGTAACAAAAGACCCAGCTCAAACTGGCTGAAATGCTACAAGTATTTATTGGCTGGGGTGGCTCCCCTGTCCAGGGATTATAAAGTTGCAGGCCTAGTTCGATCAGGCATTTCACCTCCTTTATTCACTGATGTAAAACCCTGGGCACTTAAGAACACTGTTCAGAACTCAATACTTTTTGAATGAAGAAAATTATTCTGACCCTGCCTTTTCCATGAGTTGGTTTGTGGGTGAAGAGGCAACATCTTCTGTCTGTCTGTCTGTCTGTCCTCCTTTCTCTCTTCTCCCCTCTGCCAGCAGTGCTAACACTTGCATTGATATTTTGCTAAATGCTCACAACTGCCCAAGGCCTCTAGCATTTTATAGAAAAGGAAACCAAGGCCAGAACTCTGGAAGAATTTGTCTTCGGACAGTCCTTTTACCCTCCTGTAGGGCACTGATAACAGAGATTTCTCAACTTCTCACCCCGTATCTTCTGTCTGTATCTCCCAAATGAGCCGCTGCCCCTCAGCCGGCAGGATGAGGAGCTGAAATTCATTTTCTAGTGCTGCTGGTCTATATATTTTCAAGTTGGCAGCCAAACCCTTTTCTAATCATAACTGCTGTTAGTCTGTGGAAGGGGAACATGTGGCAGCTCGAGCGCTCCGCGGGGAGAGCCCTGGGCCACCCTGGGGAGAAGCATTGCTGTCACCACCCCTCCCCCAACCCCAGGCCAGGTCTCCACAACACTGGAGCTGTAAAGATTCTAAGTTCTCTGAATTTATACCTTTTAAACCTCCAGAGCATCTCAAAGCTCACATTGTCTTCTTTCTTTATTTCTTTAAAGGTCTTTTATGATGATGATGATGATGATGATGGTGACGATGATGTTTAATTACCCACTTTGTCTTTTTTCAAATGACCAAATGCACCTTGATTATGTGCTAGCTGGATTTCCAGCTCTTTATTTCAAACAGTAAATTTTTTTTCATTCTCTTATTTAAAAATGTCTCATGACCTGGGGCTGAACCTCCTGATGGAGGAGGTTCTCTGGCTTCTCCTGCCACTCCTTATGGATTATATATCAAGGAAATGCCTCTGATGCCTGTTGGGCCCTGACACCCTTCTGGAAGACAGACTTTGAGGAACCAAGTCCAAGGTGAGAAAGAGGACAAACAGAGCCCAACAAAAAAATTATGTGGTTTGAACTTCAATCAAGACCCCAAAATCCAAGGCGGTGTGCAACAGGTCCTACGTGGTTGCCAGGATTTTTAAAATGGGCCTCTCTTGCCAGGCTGAGGATCTACAGAGGCTGGCCAGAGATAACACTGAAGAGAAGCCAGGAGTCTCTCCAGTTGTGGTGTGGGATCTGCAGTAGTAGCCTGGGCCCCGGGCCCACAGCATTGCATGCTTGCTCCGCTGGGTCACTTTACCACATCACACTGCCTGGCTCTTTGTGAACCCAGACAAGAAGAAGACGCCATTAGCAACCCGACTGCCAAGCTGTTCCTTCCTCTCAACCCCCAGCTTGGGAATTATCCTGTCAGGTGAGATGCGGAACCGTGCAATAGAAGGCAGAGCAGGTAGGCGTGCAGCACCTGCTTGAACAACCTTCTTGGTGAGTGGGCAGAGGCCCATCTGCCTGGAGGTCTGTCTTTGTCCGGCATTGTCAGTCACGGTCTCAGCAGAGAGGTGTGAGGGACGTAGCTTTATCACAGTTGTGGCTGAAGCAAAGCCAGGATAAGAAGGCAATTCTGTAGCTGACAGAAAGCAAGCTCCAAGGGGTCCCAGGCTCCAACCAAGCATGAAACATAACAGAGAGCCACGTCAGGTCTTGGGTTTCAATTCACGAAATCAATTCCGTCATCTCCACATCACCAGGAACGCCTGCCTTTAACTGCCTTCCTAAGGTACCAACTCTGAATGTCTCTCTCTTTGCTCAGAAAAGTTCCTTCAGGTCTGCAGACCTTTCTCATGGATTCCTTTCCTCCCTGAAGTGGTTTCTGGGGCTGTATGGGAATGCTCTGCCCCACCCCCAGGGGCCTCTCATGCCCTGTGGGACCCACCTGGGGGACAGAGTGGGGCCTGTGGCTTCCAGAGTCACATATAGGACATGAAGCTCCATAGACTGGGGGCCAGGCAGAGGCTTCGCAGGACGTTGGGGAAGGCTGTGCTACTGAGCAGGAGGGGACCACCTTGTGCTGCCAGTTGCTGGCTGGGAAGTAGGCCTTTGAGGCTGCCATAGAAGTTGCTACTCATGACTTCCCGTGCCCAGACTACCTGCTCTCCAGTTTTGGAGGGCTGGGGTCTTCCGGGCTCTGGTCTCTGCTGGCCCTGCTTCATTTGTGTCTGTCAGGATCTTTATCGCAGCTACAGCTTTTTGTTTTTAGGGGTACGTATGAGAGCTGTTTAAATATTCTCTGATAGTTCCTTTTTTTAAATTTATATTTTATTCTCTCCCAATTCAATATATATGTGTGTGTATGTTACACATGTGCAGCCTTCTGTGGGTATTGAATATGGAAGCAATTACTCAAGGTTGCAGTAATTACTTTTATACAACTAGAGTTGGAGACTCGTGAATCAATTCCATGCCCATTAGCAATGTGTGCTGGAGCCAAGATTTTTCTTTTCCTTTCTTTTTTTAATAGGACTGGACAGTGTTGAATCCTTGAAAAAAAAAAATAACACTTTTTTTTTTTGAAGCTGACAGCACATTCCGTCTACTCGGCAATGTAGAACTAATGAAGATGTAAGTGTAAGAAAACCTATAATTGAATCCAGCACGTAGCAAGCATAGTTTAACACAAAGCACACCCAGCTGAAATCACATGTGCTAGCTAGCGGTCTAATCCTGTCAGGGCAGCCAGCACCAGGAAATATTTCTGGATTGTGTCTCAGGCGGTGTTTGCTATCCTTGTAGTCAAGGCGGAAGAAAAATGGCTTCAAGCTAAGTCAGGGAAAACCCAACGTGCCTTTGATAAGGTTGCCCTTTCATGGATTATTTAAAGGACAAGGAAAGATAAAATAATCCTGAGAAGCTGAGGTGTGTAGATGAGAGATCTCAGAACTTTCTTTCCGTTTCCAGTGTTTGTCAGCTCCCTGCGTGGTGGCCAGAGGTGTGTCTCTTCCCACATTGCAGAATTGGGGCAGTCCCTCAGGGACTTTGCCTTTTGGTCCCGGCCCTCGGGTTTCCAGCATTCAGGGCCTGATCAACCCAGCTGACTAGTTCCCTGCATCCGAGGACCCCTTTGATGTGTGGTCAGCGTGGGAGGGAGACTAGAGTGGAAATATGTGTTTTCCTTTCAAAATCCTTGATTGGTGATTCACTGCCAGGTGTCCCCAATGCCCCCAGCTGCTCTGTCCCCTTGCAGTTGCTCCCTGGGGACGAGCACTCCTGATGCCTCGTCCTTGGCTCTGCCTTGCTTCCTGGCTGGGGCGGGAAACTGTGGCATAGCCCCCAGAAACTGTGCTCTCTTTGGCAGGCAGGACTGTTCCTTTGTGAGCCTCTTAGATGCGCCAGCCTCACAGAAGGAGCACCGGGCTTCGAACAGCTTGAAGTTGAATGCCTTTAGGCATTTAAGTTGGCTCCTCTAGGGCCCATCACTCCTTGTTGTTTCCCACCCAGCCATATATGGGTTTTCTGTGGCTCCCTGACCGTCCTTGACTAAGATCACTAGAGCTGCACTTATGTAGAAACTGAACAGATTAACACAGTGACACCCACCACCAGGCTGCCCCCGCTGTCCCCGGTCCTTTGGGTTGAAGGCATGCTTCGCGGCCTGGCCCCCATTCTGCTCCCAGTCTATGGAAGCTACCATGACCTTCCGGGCAAGGCCTGAGAGAACCGGGCCAGATGTGCCGCCAGGCCCTTTCCCCAGAACCTCGAGGCCTATGTTCGGAGCTGCACGGAAGTCTCTGGGGGTAGACTGAGCAGGCGGCCTCTGTTGGGACACCCAGCCCTGTCAGCTGTTGAGCCCTAGTTGGAAGAAGCATTCCAGGGACATTCTTTCTGTCTGGATCAGCAACTTGGCCTGAACTATGAACCAAAAACCGGAACAAACTGCACCAGTTTGCTCAACCTCGAACCAAATCCAAATAGTTTTTATATCACTAAGAACCAAACCAGAGTTCTGGGGTTTGGTTTGGTTTGTTTTCCCACCAAAGAGCACTCAGTGAACAAGGTCAAACATGAACAGGACTCTTCTACCTCCTCAGGCGACTGAGAGGGAACATGAAGAGAACCTTGGCATGGATTTTGGACCCAGTTGGCTCATGGGCTGGAACACACTAGAAGGCAGGGTTAGGTCTGCAGAGATTGCACTCGGTTGACTCCAGGATGGAGAAGCTGTGGTGTCAGACCTCTGCTCAGAAGCCGGGCCAAGTTGCAGAGCCACATCTCTGTGGACCATGTCCTATGGTGTGGGTGGCCCAGAAACTTGCTACCAGGCAGCCATGATGAATGCAGGATGTCACCGGGCAGCATAGCACCATGCAACAGGTAGGGATTTGAATAAGATGATGTTGGTTTTTCAGAATTTTTTTCTGGTCTATTCTGGGTAAGTCAGGAGGCAGTTAGCTAGCTCCTGGCACATGCTAAGGCAAACCCCAAAGAAGTAACAACAGTACGACTCCTGCTGTCTCCGAGCCCATTGTATGCTTTGGGGGTGTTGTGTGACACTACAGTGTACTGAAGAGAAGCTGTAATGGTTTAAATAGTGTACCCCCACCCCCCAAATTTATATCTGCTTGGAAACCCAGGAGGTGACTTTATCAGGAAATTGGGTCTTTGCAGATGTCATTAGTTAAAGACCTCGAGGTAAAATCATCCTGGATTTAGGGTGGACTCTGAATCCAATGACGGGTTTCCTTATAGTAAAAGGAGAGGACCTAGAGAAACACGGGGAGATGAAAACTGTGTGAGAACAGAGGCAGAAGTAGGAGGGAGCAGCCACAAGTCAGGGGAATGCCTGGGCCCACCAGAAGCTAGAAGAGGCAAGAGAGAACTCTCCTCTGGTATCTTTGTGGGAACCACAGCCCTGTGACTCCCTGATCTCAGACTTCCAGCCTTCTGTATTGTGCAGGAGAATAATGTCTGTTGTACTAAAGCCATCCCGTGTGTGACGCTTTATCATGGTGGCCAAAGGGCACTAACTCCAGGCAGCCCTGGAGACCCCAAAGGCCTGCCACACCCACACCTCCTCGCTGAGGAAATGGTATCTTCGGTGTAATTAACCACCACATCTGTGTCATGTGGCGTCTCTACCCTAGTCCACATAATTGGACCAAGAATTGGTTGGACACAAACAGGCCACCCCTGTGGGGCCTGTTTCCTCTAGATGGGAAGGCCTTTTATCCACTGTCCTTTGACCAAGGGAAACATATATAACCCGTAGGGGCATGATGGGAATAGAAAGATGGGGCCAGGAGGCAGAAAGCACGAGGCAAGCAGAGCAGGAAAGAGAGGGAGAGAGAAGGAGAGAGAGAGGAAGGCTATGTTGAGAGGGGCAGTGTCACTAGAATCGGCAGCTGCATGAGCCCCTCTGAGAGGGCAGGTCCCTGTGACGCACCACAGAAGCCCGAGTCTGGTTGCTGTGACCGTTCTTGCTTTCTGAGCTCCTTCACTTCCTCTGGAGTCTTACAGTTCACCCCCAAGTCCAGAGAGAAGGGGAGCATGTCTCTGTTCTCTGCAATCCGAAATAGCCCCACCGATGCACAAACACCACGGAAGTGAGACTGCCACAGAAAGATAGAGCTCCCTGTAGTTGTGTTTCTTTCAGGGCTCAGACATATGAACTGCTTGCTGGCTGTGTTACCCTGTGCAGGTTGCTTGACCCCTCTGAGCTGCGGTGTCTTCTTGTGTCAGACTGGATACTGTCATCCTTCAGAGTATTTTGTGAGGATTAAATAAGCTGTAGAAAGTGACGTAGCCACCACAATGCCTAACACAAAGCATACCGTTGACAGTTTCCTTCCCTTCCAGTGACTGTACTTTGCACTGGACTTGGGTCTGGTCTGGTGGTGTTGGAAACAGACCGTGTGCTTCCAGTTTGAACCAGTCTGGCAAGTGGTATTTTGAAAATGCTTTGGTTGGGTTTAATAATACAATTTAAGTTTAATTTGTTTGGAAATTTAGCAAATGAGTGTGGTTTTGGGTCCTCCCTGCTCTCTCTATGTTTGTTGGCTTAGGACTCCATTCAGTCGATGTCCCTGAAAGAACCCGACCATATAGCATTAATTTAATCAGCAGAAATCTTGCAGAAATATAATTTTGGAAACCACTAGCCTGCCAGAACATTCCCTGGCTTATCACATATTTTTTACAAGTCCGATAACACTTAATACATCATTAGACCTAAACAGTACTCTGCAGCCAAATTGGATTTGGCCTCACCCACCTTTTCCCAGCGCTGTGCCTTTCTCTCTTCCTGTCCCTCAGTTCCTTAAGAGAACGAAGAACATGAGATTTCTGTAATGTTGGCATTTTCATCCTGAGCACCACAACTTAACAACAAAAGAGAGTTTGGACAAAACAGATGCTGTGATCTGTTGCAGCATATTTTGTCTTTGGAAGGCTGAAATGCATTTCAAGCCCTAGACCATATTTTTCATCCTTTCTCTCCTCCACACCCCACTCCTCCTCCTCCTAACAGCTGTGCTCAGCAGGCCTTTTCTCTGGCTGAGGCGCTCTGCGAAGTGGGTCTCCTTTAGCACACCCTTCCTGATACCGTCACCTGCCGAGCTGAGTGGAAGGCAGGGCAGAAGAGCTCGGTGTGAACCGGAATATTTGTCAGCTAGGGCATGTGAGGGCAGCGGGACAAGGGGTGAGCATGTGCACAGAGGATGCAAGGGGTTCTACAATATTTTCTTTCTTAAAAAAAAAAAAGATGTGTGGCAAATATAGCATAATATTAAGACCTGATAAAATTAGAGATTACAGTATGCACTAGTATCCTCAAGGCTTATTAAATGTTTGGAAAACCTTATCATGAAACTTTGTTTTAACAGTACTTGGCCAAGAGAGGTTTTGGACTTAAAAAGAAATGAAAGCATTTGCTGTGTTATGAAAATCTTCAGTTGTAGCAGTCCCTACAGAATTTTCCCTGTGTCAGTGGGAACTGGGGTATTGACATGGGCCTCACATTTGAATGACTTCCTGAGCATGTTTTGAGATCAAGGTTGGAGTAGCTTTTTTCTCCCAAACAAAGCCATATGTCCAACCCATGGAGCCGGTCTGGATCCTTGAAGGATTTGAACATGTATGACAGTTTCTTCAAAGAAGACCTTCTCTGTAGTGATATTTTTTGTACTTTCCATCCAGAGCTAGTTTATTTCTCAAGATTGAGATCTTGTTTATTTCTCAAATCTTGAGGTCTCTCAAGATTTTTGATCCCTGCTGTATCAGAAAAGAAGTATCTGTTCAGTGATTGCCCATGGCCAGGACGCTGGTTCCATTGTGAAGGTTGTTTGTGGATTCCCAGAACAATGTGTGTCATGGGAGGGCCACTGCACGCTTCCCTCCTGTACATGAGGGGATATATGTCCTCCTGGATCTTGGTCTGTTGGTCATCCGTGGTCCTCGCAGTGAAGCCCTATGGAGCACCAGGGCTGGGGCAGGGCAGCAAGTTCATGGCCAGCACTGAGGCAAGCTTTAATTTGCTCCTGAGATGGTTAAGGACCAGGGTAGTGCTATTTATAGACTTGAACTACTTCATGATAACCTGGCGCTGCTCACATATTTTTTGTTTTTCCATTGAGGTATATAATTACCCTTTCCCTGGCTATGAACTTTTAGTATATGGAGCAGCCACACACTCACGGACCTCCTTAGACCAGCGGGTGACTTCTTTGACTTTCTTGGAGGAGCTGCCCGGTGATCTCAGCCTGTCTTCTGGACTGCAGCAAAGGGCCCAGGACTGAGTGGGTGCAGTGGAAGTTCGGAAGTCAGAGGTGGGAGGTCATGTCCTGCACTTTCCGGTCACTTGAATGGACTACCTTTTTCTTATCTTTCTCAGGGCAGTGATAGTATCCAGTCAGAATGCTGCTAAGTAAATGAAAGCGTCCCTGGCGGCCAAAGCCGGAACAAACTGAGCAACAAAATAAAGTAGTGTTGCTTTATTACCCAAAGTATAAAATAAATATCCATGAGTCCATACTAATACAAACAAATGATTGATAAATCAGTAAACAAGGTAGAAGAAACAACACTCTGTGCAGATAAATTCCAGAAAATGCATGTACATTCTTCACCTTAAAGGAGGGAAGCGTAACTCCTCATTCCTCAAGTGTGGGCTACCCACAGCAACTTTCTTCCAAAGAAGACACCAAGCAAAAGGAGGAAAAAAGAGGAACTTCCCAGTGGAGGGACCTGAAAAACATCTCCTTTGCCAGGAGATCAAGGTCAGCATCAACAGTCATAAATCATGTTGATATGTTGTAATGAAAATAGTTCTTCAACTCTGTGACCTATCTCTCCAAAGCCCATAACCTCAATCTAATCATGAGATAGTAGGACATCCTGCACTATGCCTGACCAGTGCTCTTCAAAAGGACTCAAAACACAAGGACACAAGTCCTATCAAGGACTTAAAACACAAGGAAAGTCTGAGAAGCTGTCACAGCAAGAGGACCCTGAGGAGACGTGACTGCTAAATATAACATGCCATCCTAGATGGGATCCAGAACCGAAGGGCATTAGTTTAAAACCAAGGAACTTGGGGTGCCTGGTAGGCTCAGTTGGTTAAGCATCTGACTCTTGATTTCAGCCCAAGTCATGATCTCAGGCTTGTGAGATGGAGCCCCATGTGGGGCTCCACACCAGGCATAGAGCCCGTTTAAGATTCTCACTCTCCCTGTGCCCCTTCCCTCCCCATCTCTCTCTAAAAAAACAAATAAAAAACCTAAGGAAATATGAATAAGTGAGTAAATTAAATTAAGTAATTAGCTGTCAGTGTTGGTTCATTAATTATGACAAATAGGGCAACCTGGGTGGCTTAGTCGGTATTTTCCTTCGGTTCAGGTCATGATCCCAGGGTCCTAGGATCCAGCCCTGCCTTGGGTTCCACTCAGAAGGGAGTTTGCTTCTCCCTCTTCCCCTCTCTTCTGCTTGTATGTACTCTTTCTCTCTCCAAAATAAGAATCAATAAAATCTTTAAAAAGGAACCCTATTAAATGGACGAATATACAATACCAATGTGAGATGTTAATAATGGGAGAACTGTGTGTGCAGAGGAGGCACATATGGGAACTCTATCATATCTTTGTAATTTTTCTGTAAATCTAAAACCTTTCTAAAAAAATGAAGCCTATTAATTTTAAAAAATTAAAGAAAATAGAAAACATACATAGACATATTATTGCAAACATTTGTGTTCCACACATGTGTAAATTGTTAAGATGTTGTCATATTTATTTCAAGTTTATTTCTTTATTTTATTTATTTATTTTTAAAGATTTTATTTATTTATTTGACAGAGAGAGAGAGAGATCACAAGCAGGTAGAGAGGCAGGCAGAGATAGAGGGGGAAGCAGGCTCCCTGCCGAGCAGAGAGCCTGATGCGGGGCTCAATCCCAGGACCCTGAGACCATGACCTGAGCCTAAGGCAGAGGATTAACCCACTGAGCCACCCGGGCGCCCCTATTTCAAGCTTATTTAAGAAATAAATTATTAAAACTGAAAAACATTACTGGGAAGAGCAAATACGGATTTGAAAGTGCTGCAGTATCTGGGGTGGGTCAGAGATAGTCACGAGTGCTTTGTCTCTACCCACATCCAGGGGTGGGATTTATTTCTTCATCTCCTCAAATCAGGGCAGAAATGATGCTGTGGCCGTGCAAAGTCTAGCCTTGAGCAGCCTGGTGGATTTGGCTTTCTCTCTGCTGGTGTCCCACCGCCATGCTGGGAGGCAGCCCAAGCAGCCACTTGGTGAGGCCCATGATTCTTCTCTACTTGTTGATATTCTCACTGAGCCCCCAGTCAACAGCCAGCGCCAATTTGACAGCCATTTGAATGAACCACCTGGAAAATGCATCTTCCAGCAGCAGCCAAACTGCCCTCACTGATGCCACACGTAGCTGAGGTGAACTGTCCTCACCAAACCCTGCCCAAGCAAACAAAGGTGGTTGTTTTCAGGAACTAAGCTTGGGGAATGATTTGTTACATAGCAAAAAGATAACCAAAATAGCACTGTACAATAAGAAAGATTTGAGATCATGACCCGAGCTGAAGGCAGCGGCTTAACCACTGAGCCACCCAGGCGCCCCAATAATTATAGACTTTTAATTGAACTACTTAACCATTTACATTTAATTACTGATATATTGGGGTTTATATCTACTATCATGCTAGTTGGCCAATCTACTGGATAATAAATGGAAAGTTATGTTAACTTCTCCTTCTCCTGTCCTGTCTTTTACTTTTTGATTAAAAAAATAATTCTTCCACAGGTTGAGATGTTCTCCAAAATGCTTCACCAGTTTTCTGGGATGATACTTTTTATAATTTGTTGTAGAATCTCTTATCATGTTTTATCTCTTGACCAGGTGGGAAGGTTTTAGCCATGGTCTCTTTTTAGAGCAGGGTTTTTTGAAGAGTGCCCTACAAAACGGAAGAGACCCACACAAGTCACTAGCGCTGCATTGTCCAATATGGTAGCCATATGTGGTTACTGAGCACTTGATATGTGCCAGAAGCATACAAAACTCACCAAGTTTTATTTTATTTTTTAAAAGATTTTATTTATTTATTTATTTATTTATTTATTTATTTATTTATTTGACAGACAGAGATCACAAGTAGGCAGAGAGAGAGAGGAAAGGAAGCAGACCCCCGGCTGAGCAGAGAGCCTAATGCGGGGCTTGATCCCAGGGATCATGACCTGAACCAAAAGCAGAGGCTTTAACCCACTGAGCCACCCAGCTGCCCTAAAACTCACCAGGTTTTAAAGCCTTAGCACTAGTCTTCAAAAAAGAATGGAAAATGTCTCATTAATAATTTTATATTGATTATGAGTTGAATTGGTAATATTTTGGTGTATTGTATTGAATAAAAGATATTTTCAAAATTAATTTCACCTATTTCATTTATTATAATGTGGCTACTAAAAGTTTTAAAATTACACATGTGACTGGCAGTAGTTTTCAATTGGATAGCACTGCTCTAGAGAAAAAGCTTCTAGGTCAAAGTAATTTGGGGAATGCTACTTAGTTATTCCTTCCTGAGGAATTATAGGGTTTGCATATTTTCTTTTTTCTGGTATGATCAACTGTTTGTATATGATTGGTACCATTTCTTCCATAAATATTTAGAGGAATTTACTTAGGGGAAAGCCATTTATGCCTGGAGAGTTCTTTGTATAGATATTGTTAACTACAGCTTTCACACTCTGATAGGTATAGGACTATTACAGGTTTTTAATTTTCTCTTTTATCAGTCTTTGTTAGCTTTGTTTTTCTGAGGATTTTTCATTTTATCTAAAATTTAAAATTTATTAATAATAAATTATTCATAACATATTATAATTATCTTCTAAATATCTGTTGCATATGAACTGATGTCCTCATTTCAATTCAACTGGTAATATGTGCCTTCTTTATTATTTTCCTATGAGACTTCCTAGAAATCTAATATTTTTATTATTCTTTTACAAGTGCCAACTTTTATGCATATTGATTTTCTCTCTTGAATGTTTGTTTTATATTTCATTAACTTCTGCTCTTAGTTTTTATTATTTATTCCTTTCTAGTTTCTTAAGTTCATTTGCTATTTTTCTTATTTTTGAGATAAATCACGAGTTTTGATTTCTGTTTTTATCTTTTAAAATATATGCATTTAAGTTTTCTCTTAGCACAGCTATAGCTATATCCCCTGTGTTTTGATATGTTGTATTTTCATGACTTCCAATTTCCACTGAAATTTTTTTCTTTGACCTATTTAAAAGTATATTGTTAAATTCCTAAGAAAATGAGGAATTTTTACTTATTTCAAAAATTTATTTCCAGCTTAATGTTTTTGTGGTCAGAGAACATATTCTGAGTGATTTCAGTCCTTTAAAACTTGTTGAAACTTCTTTTATGGCCAGCATAAATGTTCCATGTATACTTGAAAAGAATGTGCATTCTTTTCTGCACAGTGTTCTGTACATACCAATATGTCAAGTTTGTTAATTGTGTTGTTTATCTTATATATCCTTACTGATTTTTTTCCCCTTTCTGCACCTTTTATTGGGAGAAGTGTGTTAAGTTTCCCATTATGAGAGTAGATTTGCCTATATTTATAATTGTCAATTTTTCTTTATTATTTTGAAGCTATGATTTCTACATACATATAAATTGAGAATTTAATGTTTTCTTGGAGAATTAACCCTTTTATCTTTATGAAACTTGTATCTTTATTCCAATCATTTTGCCTTGAGTCTTCTTTGCTATCAATATAGCTCTTCCAGCTTTCTTTTGAAGAGAAGTTGCATGGTATATTTTTTATCATCTTTAATTTTTTAATTACTCTTTGAATTATGCTTAAGCTATATCTGTAGTAATCAACATACATTGGATTTTATTTTTAATTTAGTTTAATAATTATAGACTTTTTTTTTTTAGATTTTATTTATTTATTTGACAGAGAGAAATCACAAGTAGGCAGAGAGGCAGGCAGAGAGAGAGGAGGAAGCAGGCTCCCTGCTGAGCAGAGAGCCCAATGCGGGGCTCGATCCCAGGACCCTGAGATCATGACCTGAGCTGAAGGCAGCGGCTTAACCACTGAGCCACCCAGGCGCCCCAATAATTATAGACTTTTAATTGAACTACTTAACCATTTACATTTAATTACTGATATATTGGGGTTTATATCTACTATCATGCTAGTTGGCCAATCTACTGGATAATAAATGGAAAGTTATGTTAACTTCTCCTTCCTGACCCTCTTTCTTTACTCTCTCTCTCATTCCTCTCCCTACCTCATTCATTAACTGTTTCTATTTTTGTTTTTCTTTGCCGTGCCTCTCCCTTTTCCCAAACTTCTAAATATTGGAATTCCTCTTACCCAATTCTCAGAATCAGTTCTTCTCTACTCATTCCTTAAGTGATCTTATCCATTGTCATGGCTTTATATAAACTGCCAACTCCCAAATTTATAGCTCTACCCTGGACCTCATCCTGGAACTCCAAATACACATAGCCAATGTCCAACCTCACCATTTGGATGTCTAACAGACATTGCCAAACTAATGTTTCTAAGATTAAGGTCCTAGCATAGAACTTCCATGTTATGTTTTTTGAAATTTTCCTCATCTCAGTAAAGAGCAACCCCATTTTAGCCCTTCTTAAGTCAAAGCTTAGGACCATGTTTGATTCCTATCTTTCTCTTTCAGTTGACATCTCATCCACCCAGAAGACTTGTTGATGTTACCTTTAAAATATATCCATAATCTGACCAGTTTTCACCACTTTCTCTGCTTTCAGCTTGGTCCAACCCTATGTCAGCTCTCACCTGTTTTATTACAGTAACCTCCTACCTGTTTTTCTCTCTTCCAGTATAGCTTCCATGAAGCCTACTCACAAAGCTGCCAGAATGATCTTTGTAAAGTATATGCCGCATTGCATCACTTCTTTGTTCAAGACAAAATTGGCTTTCTTTCTTATTCAGAGTAAAAGCCAAATCTTTTCCATGGCCTACAGAGCTCTAATTGATTTAGTTCCACATCACTTTTCTGACCTCATCATCTACCACCCTTCTTTCATTCACTCTGCTCCAGCCAATCTGATCTCCACACTGTTGCTCATAAATACCAAGCACACTGTTGCTTCAGGGCCTTTTCACATGCTCTACCTTCTCTTCCCTCATACCTTTGTATGGCCCACTCATTTCCTCCAGGTCTCTCTTCCAATATCCTTTTCTGGACTGTCTTATGTAAGATATTAAATAACCCTCGTTTTTTTTTTTTTTTTACCCTTTGACATTTTTTTTCTATATCTCTCACCACCACTTGATATATTATATTCATCTTTTGATTTATTGACAGTTTCCTCCAACCATAAACTCTGAGACACAGGAAGTTTGTTTTATTCCCCGATGTATCTCCAGAACCTAGGTCAAGTTCTGGCATATAGTAGACTACCAATAAATAGTTACTTAATGAAAACCAAATGCACTTTTACAACAATCCTGTGAAGCTGAGAAGGTAAATATTGTTATCTGCTTACCAAAGAGGAAGCTGAGGCTCAGTGCCTTGAGGTGATGTATAGAAATCACATAGCCATTAAGTGGCTTAGCTGGAATTCAGACACCTCTTTTTCGGCTCAGTTTAGGATATATTCCACAGCAGCACATATCTCAACCATGGCAGATTCCATACTGCCAGCCAATGATAACAAAAATTGGAAACAAGGGTCAGGCAGACTCTGAAGTCACCTTTACTCCAGTTTCTACATAGAAAAAAGAAGGAAAAAAAGACCTTGTGATGTATGTGGCTTCCTCAAAGTTTGTTATGGGTAGAAAGAAAAGTTTCTTTGGTAGAAAAAGAAGTGGGTGTTGAGTGAGTGAGTTAGTGAGCATTTGGAAAAGGTGTGGCTTGTGATCAGGATGCCCTTCCAGGGACTGGGGAACTAGGATCATATATAATGAGGCAGGGAAGTTTTTTTCATCATCAAATATGAACTCCCTATTCAGATTCTAAGACTGAAGGAAAATTCATACATTCATTCAAAAAATATTTATTGGGCAACCTACAACGTACCAAGCATGCTGTTCTAGGCACCAGCATTAGAGTACTAAACAAAACAGGTCCTTGCCATCCTCTAGTGGAGAAATGATTAAGTCTAAGTGCATTATCACCAAATGAATGAATTTCAGAAGAACATGGGGTTTCCTATTGAGAGCACATTCAGTAATTTTTCACAAATTACCTCCTTGTTGAAAGGAAGGACTTGTACTTAGAGACCAGAATTAGGAAACTGTGAGATGTCACATTGGAGCCACAGCTAAATGGACACATGTCAAACCACAGAGAAGTAGATTAGGGAGGGGTGTCAGTGGAAAAGATGAGAAGTAACTGGTATTTGGAAGATCCAATTAAAACATCTGGGTGGCATAGAATTCTCTAATCTAGAAAAATCAATTTGTCCCTTCTGCCTGGCATATAGACTACATTCTTTCCCTTCTCTTCATATGTGGTCATATCACTGAGTTCTATGGGTGGAAGTGTTGAGTGAAATTTTTAGGTCTGGCCCTTAAAAATCTCTTCTGAAGCCTTTTCAGTATGGCAGAAGTGCCACCAGCCTGAGTCCCCGAATGACTGTCTGGAATGTAAGTGTTGCTGACTTGAATCCCCACCTTGAATTGCTTTGCAGAAAGGATCACCCTTCATATTCCAGTTTAGAAATTTGGGATGTTTGGAGTTTTGGAATTCTTGAAAAATCCCATAGACTTTTTGGAGTTTTTGAAAGAGATTCTTGGTGGGCACTAAGTTTCATGAGTTTTTCTCCATTTCCCAGGCTCCCTTGCAGTTATTGTGGTCATGTGGCTCAGTTCTGCCCAGCAGACTATGGGGGAAAAGGATATATGCTACCTCCAAACTTAGGCCATGAAGTCTCCCATGTAAAACTATCCATTTTCTAGTTAGCTGAAGCTACAAGATGGCAGAGTCACAGTATTAAAGGATTCCGGGCTCCTGGGTGAGCAGTTAGAGAAGAGCCCCCTGAGAATATGAACATCAGAACTTGTATAAGAGATTGGTCTGTTTTTATTACTTTTAGTCCCTGATATTTGAGGTTGTTTCTAAAGCAGTTAGCCCACTCTGGCTAATGAGTATGTATTGCTGTACTATAGTCTGCTATAACTAATGCGCCAAGTGTACAATGGGCCCAACCCCAAGACAGGAGAGTCTCAGCTCATACTAGAGTGAACTGTGAAAGAAGGCACAGGGACTGTTTTATTTTATTTTATTTTTTTAATTTTTAATTTTGTAAAGTTCTTTTTGGTGTACCAGAATTCATTGTTTATGTACCACACCCAGTGCTCCTTGCAACACATGTTCTCCATAACAGCCACCACCAGGCTCACCCAACCTCCCACCTCCCCGCCACTTCAAAACCCTCAGATTGTTTTTCAGAGTCCACAGTCTCTTATGGTTCGTCTTCCCCTCCAATTTCCCCTAACTCCCTTCTCCTCTCCAACTCCCCATGTCCTCCGTGTTATTTCTTATGCTCCAAAAATAAGTGAAATCATATAATTGACTCTCTCTCTGCTTGACTTATTTCATTCAGCATAATCTCCTCCAGTCCTGTCCATGTTGATACAAAAGTTGTGTATTCATCCTTTCTGATGGAGGCATAATACTCCATTGCATATATGGACCACATCTTCCTTATCCATTCGTCTATTGAAGGGCATCTTGGTTCTTTCCACAGTTTGGTGACCGTGACCATTGCTGCTATGAACATTCGGGTGCAGATGGCCCTTCTTTTCACTACATCTGTATCTTTGGGGTAAATACCTAGTAGTGTAATTGCAGGGTCATAGTGTAGCTCTATTTTTTATTTTTTGAGGAATCTCCACATTGTTTTCCAAAGTGGCTGCACCAACTTGCATTCCCACCAACAGTGTAAGAAGGTTCCCCTTTCTCTACATCCTCTCCAACACATGTTGTTTACTGTCTTATTAATTTTGGCCATTCTAACTGGTGTAAGGTGGTATCTCAATGTAGTTTTTTTTTTTTTTTTACAGATTTTATTTATTTGACACAGAGAGAGAGAAATCACAAGTAGGCAGAGAGGCAGGTAGAGAGAGGGGGAAGCAGGCTCCCTGCTGAGCAGAGAGCCCAAGGTGGGGCTCAAACTCAGGACCCTGAGACCATGACCTGAGCTGAAGTCTTAACCATCTGAGCTGCTTAAGTACCCCATGGGAACTGTTTTATTTAACACTCTGTCCTCACTGCTTTTCATGGTACCTGGCACATAGTAGGTGCTCAAAAGTGTATGTTGAAGTGATGGTGTATGACCAAATAAATGTCTGTTTAATAATGTTTCTGACTAAACCCCCAAATCTAGCTCCAGGGTTCATGATATTTGTGACACAGTTTAATTGTATATAGTGTGGCTTTTGAAAAGATATGTAAAAGACATTGGAGTCAGACAACCCTCAGTCTGTTTGTGACCTTAAAAACATGTAGCCTCTCTAGGCCTCAGTGACCCAATTTGCCAAACAGGGAGTTTTGCTCCCCACATTACAGATGTATGGTGGGACTGAATGAGGTAATGTCTGTAGAGAGTCCAGGTCTGTCTACCACCAAGTGGGTTTCCTTTGTTTGCACACGGTGCCACCAGTGGGTATCATGTGATTCTTAGAGGAGATCCAGGATGGTCAAGGGATTCCATGACAGGGCTTATGAAGCAAGGCCAGTTACTTAAAACATTCCATGAGATCAGAGAAGGCCGGGGTGTTCATAAGCATATGAGAGGCTCATTCATAGAACGAGATAATGAGAGGCAGTCTGGAGCTGTGAAAAGAGTTGGCTCTGGAGGTAGACATGGGTTTGAATCTTGTTTATTTTATACCCAACCACTCTTTCCTGAGGGCTTATTCTGTGCAGAAGCTGTTCTGGACACTAGGAATCCAGCAGTGAAAAAGACAAAGGTTCTAGAATGCCTGGTGGCACTTTCAGTTCCGTGGGGGAAAACCATAATAGTGAAATCTATCACAGCTGTGCTGTGAAGAAAAAGTAACTAGCTTACTAACTCTGTGACCTTGGGCAGGTTATTTTTATCTCCATGAGCCTCAGTTTTCCTCATCAGTAAAATAAGAAGTGTAGTCTCCATCTTCCTCTTTGTAACAATTACAATGCTGTATGTATATCAATTAGAGCAAGCTCATGGCTAATGAGGAGTCAATTGCAGCTGTTGCTGTTACTGTTATCATTATTGAGCTCAGGATTAGTGGCCATACATGGTGTGATGCTGAATCTCCTGACTCTGATTGCCTTCATTGTCCCTTATTATTAAGGACTACTTATAGGGTACTTGTAAAGATGTTAGCAGAAAAGTGTCTTTCTTGGGTGTGTGTCTGTTGTGAATATTTAAGTTATAATTGATAGAAACATGAACTCAAAATGGCTTAAACAATAAAAGTGTTTAATTTAAAAATAAAATTTCTTTGTAGTGAGAAAGCTTCTTCCCCTAGAAATCCTAGCAGAAGGTGTCTTATGTCTCCTTTGTCTAGGCTAGGTTGTCTTCCCATCCCTTAGCTAATGACTAAATATAGCCTATTATGGCTTCATTGATTTCCTGGAACCGAGGGTGAGATTAACCAAACCACACATGGGAAGGGTGGTCTCCTCAGGGAAAAGGGGGTGGGGGTTTCTTTTACTACAAAAAAGAAATGGATCAACAGCCAATAACTGGTATCCACTTGGTTTTTCAGGAAGCTGAGATAGACTGGCTCCCCCTCCAAGGTTGCTTCGCTCTCTGATTTCCTTTGGATTGAGTATTTTTATTACCCATTTTATCTCATTTACTATTAGCTGTCATCTTTTTTGTTCTTATTTTTGTGGTTGCTTTAGGCTTAATAGTACTCATCTGTATCCTATCACAATCTGTCTTCAAGCAATATTATATTGCCTCATGTATAGTATAAGAATCTCAACAAAGTATATTTCCATTTCCCCACTCCAACTTTTATGCTGTTATTGTCATTTTGTACATTTATGATAAACCCACCAATACCATGTTAGTATTTCAGTTTAAATAATCACTTAAAAAACATTCAAGTATTAAGAAAAAAAGTCTTTATTAACATAGCATTTCCAGTGTTTTTTATTTCTTTGTATAAATCTGTATTCCCATCTGTTATTGGTTTTCCTCTATCTGAAAAAGTTCCTTTAACTTTTCTTGTAATGCAAACCTTCTGGTGACTTTTTTTTTTTTTCAGTTTTTGTATGAAGTCTTTATTTTTTCACTAGGTATAGAATTTTTGGTTGACAGGTTTTTTTTTTTTCTTAGTACTTTAAAGATGTTTCTCCCCTACCTTCTAGCTTTCATGAAATCAAAGGAGAAATGTGCTGTCACTCCTACCTTTGCTCCTCCTTATATAATGTATCTGGTTTTTTTTCCTGGCTGCTTTTAGGATGTTATCTTTGTTGTTGGTTTTGGGAAATCGGCTTTTGGTGTATTTTGAAGTGGTTTTCTTCATATTTCTTGTTTGGGGAGTTGTTTGAGCTTTTTAGTTAGTTACAATTTTTATTTTTCATCAGATTTGGATAATATTTTACCATTATTTCCTCAAATCTTTTCTTCTGTCTTCATTTCCCTCATTTGGAGTTCTAATTACACATATACTAGGCTGTTTAAAGTTGTCACGTAACTTAAATATACTATCCATTTTTAATGTATTTTTTTCTGTCTGTGTTTTACTTTGAATATTTTCTGTTGCTATGTTTTCAAGTTCATGAATCTTTTCCTCAGTGTCTAATCTGTCATTAATCCCATACAGTGTCTTTTTAATATCAGACATTATAGTTTTCATCTCTAGATGTTTGATGTGTTATCTTTTCATATATCTTCCATGTTTCTACTCAACATGTTCATGTTGCCTCTAACTTTTGAACATATGGACTGCAGTTATAATAACTGCAGTTTCTGGCATATTCTCTTCTGCCAATTTTAACACCTGTGACATCTCTGCATTGTTTTCAATTAATTTCTGTGGACCATATATTCAATTAATTTCTGTGGACCATATTTTCCTGTTCCTTTGAATGTCTGCCTGGTAATTGATTGGGTGACAGACATTATAATTTTACCTTCTTGGTTGCTAGCTACTTTTATACTCCTGTTAATATTTTTGGCTTTACCCTAGGATGAGGTTGTTTGGACACAGTTTGATCCTTTCAGCTCTTGCTTTAAATTTTCTTTTAGGCTGGAATAGAGCAACATTTTATCTAGGGCTAGTCATTCTCTGCTACTTAGGTAAGACAGTTCTTAGTACTTTACCCAATACCCTATGATGTATGAGGTTTTCTGGCCTCAGCTGACTATATCAGGTACTGTTCCCTCTCATCATTTTGGGTGGTTCTTTCCACAGCTTTGTGAAGTTTCTTCAGAAATATACACTGATCACTATTTTGCTGAATACTCAGGGACACCCTCTATAAATCTCTGAGGATTCTCTGGGCAGCTCCCTCCTGTCCACTGTTGTGCCCTGCAAACTCTGGCTGCCTTTGTCTCCCTATACTCTAAGCTTTATCTCCTAAAGTCAGAGACTACTCTGGGCTCTGCTTGGTTCCCCCTACCTATGCCACAGCCTGGAAATACCCTCAAGGCAGTAACTCAGGATAATCATAGGGCTTACTTTATTTTTTTCTGTCTTTCTGGAGTCATTATATTTTGTTGCATGGTTGTCCAATGTCTTAAAAACCATTGTTTGATATATTTTGTCCAGGTTCATAGTTATTTCAGGTGTGGGGGGTAAATCTGGTCCCCATTATTCCATCATGGCCAGAACTGGAAGTCTCCACTTCGATAGTTTTGATTTGGGGGGCTATCTGGGTTATTGTTCAACTCTTGAGTCATGTTGATTTACAGAGCCCCTGATGGTCCAAATTCGGGTTTATTATGCTCATAAATACTTCAGAGAGCAAAGAGGACACACCAGGTCACCCATTTTGCCAATTTAAGGAACATTTTCAGAGTATAATGATTATGTGGGGCCCTGAGAAAGATACAGTTTCAGACCAATGAATATTCTAATGGAGTTTTACTATGAGAAAATTCTAAGAGACCTTAGAACTTGCTTTAATAATAAATCTAAACTAGTTTATAAAGTTTTTAAATAGCCAAAGGAATACAGAATTATTATTTAAACATTTAAGTATAAGTACATAAAATTAAAAGTTAAAGCTCTTTCCCTGTCTGGTCCCCCAAATTTTACTGACCAAAAATGATTATGGTGACATTATGGTGAAACTTTTGAATTTTAGAAGTGATAATTTAAAGGTTCATTCTGTTTCTTAAGGTCATTGACTACTCAGTCAACATGTATGTAAGAGAGGAATTATCTTTTGTTCCCTTCACTGCCTTGATGTCTGCTTCATTGCATGACATTTATGTTCTCCTAAACAGTGACTGTGCAGACACTAGTTTCTTCATCCAGGGAAGGAAGGAGCCTCTGGAATGTCCATTTCTCATTTTGAGCACTATATCATGCAGGGGACAAGGGATCTTGTAGATGGAGTGCTCAATTGATTCACTGGCTTTCTATGCCTCAGTTTATCTCACTTTGCTTGCAGAGGGGTTGAAAGCTATCCTGGAAAGTTTGAAAAGTTCTTCAGAAGTGGGGAATATACCAAATCTGAAGTCTTTCTCACCATGATAATCTGCAGACCTAATCGTTCTATCTGAATCCCAGCAGTTCTGCCTCACCTCCGCGTGCTGATTCTGTTACCAAGAGCTGCTTGGGGAGGTCTCAATTCTGCCATGTTCCATTGCTCTCACTGAGTATGGTGCTTTACCCAGGATGTGATCACAAACAACTAGAAATAAATTAAATTTGTCAAAGTAATAAGAAGAGTCCTTTAAAAAGATGAGTTTCCCTGAACTTTCCTTTCAAATGGGGACATCTTTCTGTTTCTTGACCATTATGTTTTGGCCATGGCCAAAAAGGTTTGATGATGATTAGGTCTATTAGCATTACCATTTAGGTATTTATCTGTCAAATTCAGCAAAGAGCAACCAAGCTTCTTGGCATATAGATTATTTGATGTTTGCCATTGGCAGCTTGCTTTTGCAAGTAAAGGGATGTCACAATTCTGAGTTGGAGGGACATAGGAGCATCTGTAATGCCATATCCTGGTTCCCATGTTTAGCAAAAGAGATAACCTGAACATCCCTACATGTATTAAAAAAATTTAATTCCTATAAAAATTTTCCCACAAAGGAACCTTATATTCAAAGTATTACTGGATTGCTAAATTATGGGGAGAGATGCTGTTTTTATGGATCTCTTCTGTTCTCCTCTAACTAATTATAATGATGCAACAAAATTTAATTCAAAATATTGAAAGTCTTTTGGAAGAAATTGACAAGCTGATTTTAAAATTCATACGGAAATGCAGGTGACCTAAATAACCAGAACATGCTTGAAAATAGAAGAACAAAGTTGAAAGATTTACATCATCTGACTTTAAGGCTTATTATAAAGCTATAGTGATCAAGACAGTGTGGTACTAGCATCATGGCAAGCAAATAGGTCAACAGAACAGGGTCACGTCCATGAGTATGGGCACACGTATATGGCCCATTGATTTTTAGCAAAGATGCCCAGGAAACTGAATGGTCTGTCTTTTCAACAAATGGCATTAGAACAATTGGATATGTATACCTTATACATATATATAAAACTTTTGATTCACACTTTGCCTCATATACAAAAATTAAGTAAAAATAGATTACATAACTAAATATAAAGCTGAATACTATGAAACATTGTGAGGAGAGCACAGGGGACTGGAGCTCATCTGGGCTTACCCATTTCCGTGCATGCTCCTCAGACGTGGTTATGCTCCTGAAGCCCCTGGGTGATTATTACAGCACAGATGTCTCAACCTCATGCCAGACTTATTCCACATCTCCAAGAGAAGGGCTTAGGAATCTCTGTACTACATGCCCACTGATGGTTAAGATGGCTCAAATTTAAGAAACACTGCTTCAAAGTGTCTAGGCCCTCTGGTCATTTGTCACGTTTCCTAGGCCCCAGCCCACTTCCTCCTGACCTTCTCTTCCACTCCATAGACCACTTACAAAAGATGACAGGAAAGTTTTCTTTCTAATTCTGAAAATATCTTGAGTTTGGGTTAATTTTTAGTTTAATTGGGTCTTATTGTCCTTATTACCATCCCTATTGCTATGTAGCACTGCCCTACAGGAACCCTGCAAGATGGGTATTGCCTTCCCCATTGTACAAAGAAGGAAGCTAAGACTCCGAGTGAAATAGTTTGTTCAAGCACATCCATTGTAAATTATTAGACCAAGGGTGTAAATCCAGTTTTATCTGATTCTAAAACCATCTTCTTAACCCTCACACCTGCAATGATTTAGAGGTGCTGGGAACTCCCTCTCACAGGGTTGGTTTGTGTACTCATTCCTGTTAAAAATGTACCCACTGGGGGGACACCTGGGTGGCTCAGTGGGTTAAGCCTCTGCCTTCAGCTCAGGTCATGATCCCGGGGTCCCAGGACCAAGCCCAGCACCGTGCTCCCTGCTCAGAGGGGAGCCTGCTCTTCCCTCTGCCTGCCAATCCCTCTGCTTGCGCACGTTCTCTCTCTCTCTCTCTCTTTCTCTCTCTCTCTCTCTCTCTCTCACACACACACACACACACACATAAATAAGTAAAATCTTAAAAAAAAAAAAACCCTTCACAAATATACCCACTGGGTCCTGGGACTTTCACAAGTAACAAAGGTGAGTGTAATTTTCTCATCTTGCCCTGAGTAGCTTTTGACTCTCTGGAGATACAGGCTATGATAGCGAGATATATAATAAGAAATATGTATTTGGCCTTTGACCCAGTTTCTGACACCGAACTCCTAAAACCTTGGAATTTCCCAAGTGATGAGAATGACAGAGGTGTCTCCTATTATGTCAGTGAAGTGACTTTTGGACCCACCTAAGGATGGCTGCTGGTTGCCAGCAGAACCAAACAAGTGATTGAAGGGTTGAAACTTTCAGTCTAACCCCCCTGGTTTCTGGGGAAGGGAGAGGGGCTGGAGGGTTGACTCAATTGCCAGTGGCTCATGATTTAATCAACCATGCCTATGTAATGAAGCCTTCATAAAAACCCAGAGAGTTTCCAGGTTGGTGAACCAGAATGCTCCCACATGCCGCCATTCCAGGTTCAAATTCCATGAGGACAGAAACTTCTTTGTTTAGGACCTCTCCGTTTATCTCTTCATCTAGCTGTTGATTCATATCCTGTGCTATTCTTTGTAAACTGGTAATCTAGTGAGCAAGTAAGTTTCCTGAATTCTGTGAGCTGCTCCAGCCAAGTAATCAAATCCAGGTCGGGGGGTCATGGGAACCTCTGGTGTATAGCGGGTCAGTCAGAGGCACAGGTGACAACCTGGGCTGGTGACTGGCATCTGAAATGGAGGTCAGGCTTGTGGGACCAGACCCTCAGCCCGTGGGATCTGACCCAATCTCCCGGTAGGTAGGGCCAGAATTAAGTTCAATGGTAAGACACCCAGCTGGGGTGGAGGAAGGGGGATACACCCATACTGGAATTGGGTACCAGAACCCTTATAGAGAACAAAAAGAAAAATTAAAAAAAAAAATGGACATGGTTATTAAGTACAGTAACAAATTGCTGACAAGAATTGGAGAGAAAATGAGCAAGACTGTGTAGGAAGGGAGAAAGTAGGCAAGGAAGATAAACAGATGGCATCTGTAGTGAGCCCAGAGTTCGCCCATGTGGATGGGACTGTTTCTTGTGGCTTTGCTCACACTGACAAGAAGCTGGACATCACCTAAATAGCCACCAGTGGGGGAAAGGGTGAACAAAGGAATTGTGGCCCATCAAAACTGGGAAATATCCCACAACTGTGTACAAAATGCATTTGGTTTTATCTACCAATGGCAGAAGCCATGATGCCTCGTTAGGAAAGAAAGCATATATTGTAGGGTCCCAGGTTTGCAAAAAGTAGCAGCCCCAAGCCAAGAGGTTGCCTGCACACCCATTTGCATATATTTATGTGAGGAGGAGGGAACAGTTACACCCCAACATGGTTTAGGCATGGGAAGGGCAGGTGAAGAGGAAATTGGGAGAGATGATGAGGTTTTTTTCCCCCTACAAATCCCTACTGTAGCTGCATAGGGCAGACACATTACTTTTGTAAATTTTGAAGAAACACTTGCTAAGAGGGGAAAAAAAAAAAAAAAAAAAAAAAAAAAAGCTTGTCCAGCAAAACAGGTGATCAGAAACAGAGGAATGATCCATTACCAAAATGATACCAGGAACAAGATGGATGGCTTTCTAATGCTTCTGAGTGACAAATGTGGAAATGAGACTCCAGAGGGAGCAGGTCCCATTTTATAGGTGAGACTTGAGCAGACTTGTGATGTCTAAGCAGCGAGGCTGTGCATCCTGGCCTCAGAGCTGGAGGCCTTCCCTGTAAGTGACGATGACAGGAGGGAGCTGGGACCCTGCTGGGGACAGCACGAAGGTGGTGGGAGCCCACCCACACCCGTGTCACCTAAGGTTGGGGGAAGAGAGAGGCGCCCCTGGGCACACTCAGAGGCTGGGAGGCTGGGTGAGCTGCCCATCCCCGGGGCTATTGCAGGGAGGGGGCCCCAGGGAAGGGGAAGCCTGCAGGCAGCTGTTGACCTGGGGCCATTCCCGGGCTTGGGAGTGCGGTGCAGACACAGACCCCCTGGAACAGTAAATCTCCCAGGCGCAGGGGCTTGGGGAGAAAGGCTGTCAGTGAAATTGAACTCTGGTTCACAGAGAGTTGTGCAGAACTCACTCTGTTTTCAGCCTGCTAAATCTCTTCTCTTCACCCTGGCAGACCCCTCTGCAGTACGAGGCAGTGTATGGTGAAGGGAGAGGCACCTGCCTTCTGGGACGATCTTAGCCCTCTCACAGGGAGTCCTTACCTTCTCCAAACCTGCTGCCTCCGACTCCCAGGGCAGGTGCTTCAGGAGGAGCTCCTGCCCACTCTTTTCCCAGTTCCCAGGTGGCTCATGGCTCAGAGACATGGGCTTCTCCTTGGGCTATGTCCCTTGTGTCACCGTGGAAGGCAGTCTTCGCCTTTGTGGACGCTCTTCATCTTCTTTTCTCTCCCTTGAAGCCCTTTGCCCCCCACCCCTTGGAATCCACTTCCTTTTGGATGGAGCTGGAGTGGGGTGTGCTGGGGGTGGGGGGTATCTTTGAACCTCACTTCCTCCTAGCCGACCTGCCAGCGCTCTCTCTCTTCCTGGGCCCTGAGAACTTACCACTTGCCTGGCAGACCCCTGGCCTTGGGGTGTGCCTGGCAGACCATGCCACTACAGGAAATAGAATTTGAAGTCACAACTTAAACTCTGGAAAGGAAGTTCTTTGTGAGTCCACACTGCCTAGGTTTCCCTATAGGCCCCCCACACTAACTCCCATGCATACTCGCCCTTCCTTCCTTCCTTCCTTCCTTCCTTCCTTCCTTCCTTCCTTTTTTGGTTTCTAAAGACAGTGTTAGATCAGGACCTGAGAACCCTAATGTGGGGTTGCCCCAAGATGCCACATGCCCAGCTAAGTGTTTGAGAGCTCCTGAGAAACTGAGCTCCCTTTGGTAACTGCCCTGCCTCTAGCTGAGATCCCTGAAAGATTTCAGGTAAAGAAGGGATCTCCTTACCTGTATGCGGCCTTGGTGTCCACAGTACCATTGCTGTCTTTCTCTGTTCATATAATGGCTCCTAGAAAATATAGAAATTTTCTTGGGCCCAAATCTCCTGCTTCTGCTCTTCTCCCTTTGCCTCTGCTTCTCCACAGGTTGATTTTCTTTCTTTCTTTTTTTTTTTAAGGTTTTATTTTTATTTATTGGACAGAGAAAGAGAGCACAAGCAGGGGGAGGGCAGAGGGAGTGGGAGAAGCAGGCGCTTTGCTGAGCAAGGAGCCCAACTCAGGGCTTGATCCCAGGACCCTGGGATCATGACCGGAGCCAAAGGCAGACGATGAACCAGCTGAGCCACCCAGACACCCCCAGAGTTGACTTTCTTATGTGGGTTAACTCTTGTCCTAATATCTTTCCCTCTGATGCTTCCCACTTGGCTATGCAGGATCTTCCATGAGCTACAAGAACATCTTCCACTGGCATCTGTAACTTGGCACTCCGGCCCTCAGCTCATCCCTTTCTAAAGAAGCATTCTCATATCTGGTAGCAGAGTCATTGCCCTTAGTCTTTTCTTAGATATCTTCCTCTCCATTAAGAGCCCTGTTTATTTTTTCCTGATGAATCAGAGTCACCTCTGACAGCCCCTTTTCTTTAGTCAGTGGTTAGCCTAGGAATGAGCATGATCCCCACATCGGAGCAGGGGACGTAAGGGAAAGTCAGCCAGGAGACTTTGGGGAAGAGTTCTCCTCCTTCCTAAGGAGACAGAGTCCTTCATGTTTAAGTGTCAAGTGCACATACTGTGTTTGAGGCTGCAACAGCCATCTTGTGACAAGGAAGGCTGACCTGCCATCAGATGGGGAGACCTGAGCCCTTCGGAACCAGTGCTGCCTTCTCTGGGCTTCTCGCAAAGTGACCTAGGGAGGGTCTCTATGGTTTCAGCCCCCCTTCGCTTGATAATCCATGACTTGGATTAGTTTTGTTGCAGCCAAAAGCATTCCAAGTGATACGCAGGGTACTCCAGACGAGTACACCATTCATCTGCCTCCGTCCCTTTAAAATCCATCCCATACTAGGTAGCAAAATTCTTTCTGCAACAAGACCTTAGTCAGGTCACTTCCCTTCTCCAGAGTGGCTAGAAGATTCTGACAATTTACCCATTTGAGCTGCAGCTCCTCAGCAGGCCTGGCTTGAGTAGAGACTCTCTAATTTGGAGCCTGCAGCTAAGGAGGTCATGATGGGGCCACTACAGCCTTACAGGTCTGTATCGTTATTTGTGACACTGGCCATGAGGGGCGGTCACTGGGACCTGCAGAAGTGACTTTTAACCGTGCTTTAGAATCCCTTGGAGGGCTTGCTAAAAACTGATTGTTGGGTTTTACCGCTGAGTTTCAGATTTGGTAGATCTAGGAAAGGGTCAATTTTCAGCCATATTTTAAAGTCTCCGGCCAGGATCTGAGTGCCTTTCTTAGTGTGGCGGAGACTTGTTAGAGAGTTTTCAGCAGCAGAGCACGTGGGCCCAGAGTTGGCTTTTAGATGATGTATCCTGGCTTTGTCCACTCACTCAGGAAATTACAGAGGATGTCTACCTAGTGCTTTAAATGGGCCTAGCCTTTAACCACGAACATGCTAAGTGCTGCTCTCAGGACAAGTGGCCCTGTTTTCCTTGCAAGTAGACCAAGTTGTTAGTTCCCTCATTCATTGAGAAACACTGAGTGGACACCTCCTCTCCACTGGGCTCTTCACAGATAAGAGCCTGCACACACATCTCCTTCCTGGACGAGCCCTGTAATACGGCGGGAAGGGCGGACCATGCTCTCCAGATGAGGACAGAGGACTTGGTGCGGATGGAAGAGCTGAGACAGAACCAGGATTCGGACCCGGGTCATCCTTTTGAAGCTGCTGTTCTTTCTGCCTCAGCCAATTGCTGTTTGTCCACATCCCGGGGGTGAGGGGGTGGGGGGGGTGAGGGGGCCAGGCTGTCCCTTCGGTTTCTGACTTGCACTTCTGGTATCTGATTTCCAGGAAGAGGACACCTCACGCTGGATGGCGTGCACCCAGCTGGGCAGGCTCAAGGGCAGAGAATTCTCTGCTTTGTGCCCACAGAGGGGGATTTATAAAACCCACCTCAAAGCCTAGATAAACATGCAGTGTCTCTCTGCGGCATGTCAGTGTGGAGAACCCAGGAGCTCGGCCGACCAGGTCCGGCCCCATGCCTCTTGCCCGACGGAATCTGGCGTCTACCCCAGAGGTTGTGCCTGGTCATCTATTTCAGTGCTCTGATGAAAAAGTCAAAAACAAGCCATTCTGGATACCTTGTACCTACTGTTTGCGTGTATGTGCAATACATGCTGTACTTTTCTCGGGCCCAAACAAGGAAAAAAAACAAAAACAAAAAAAACCTAAAAAACAGAACCCAACCCTCTTGGCCTATTTGAAGAAGGAAGTAGCACTTGGAGAAGCCTCTTGGAAGCATGTTTGCGCTGGTCTGGGAAAACGCCTCTGAGTGTTTGCCTATAGAGGCCTTAGAGGCCAAAATCCCATAGACTCAATCAGGAATAGTCAGCGGCAGGCCCGCAGGTCTTGCTGTTTCTGAACTCGGACAAAATTGGGAACGGCTGCTCTGGGCCAAGTAGGAATGCTTTACGATGTGCTGACACGTCTGTGAGACATTACAGGGAGCACTGGGTGCCATCTCTGGGGAATGCAAATTTATGACTTTCCTGTTTGGAGCCCTGGAATGCAGGCTCCCCACCTGCTTGCTGCTGACAGTGAAGAGGGAATCGGTTAAGAGTCACTTCTGCATGGGGTCTGGCCATGTGCAGATGCCATTCTTCAAGGTTTTGGCCATCAAAGGCTAGAGAAAATCTTCCCTTGGCAGCACACGCTGCCTCCCCCGATGGTGCTAATGTTCCGAGAGAGATGCTTTATGGGTCACTTCTGATGGAAAGATGCATCGTGGTTTTTGAATGACGCCAGCTCGGACCTGAGTTCCCATCCCATCTCTGCCACTTTCTAGCTATGTGACCTGGGCAAGTCCCTTGGTTTCTTCCTCCTTAAATTAGGGCTAAGAGAGCCTCCCCTCTAGAGAGCAGTCAGCAACTGATACTGATTGAGCGCTTAACTAAACTATTCCTATGGATTATTTAACTTGTTATTCACAAGGTTCCCATGATGGGCACCATTTTGCAGAAGAGGAAATGAAGCTCAGAGAGGTGAGGAAACTTGCCTAACGTCACACAGTCAGCAGGATTAGAATCTGCCAGAATGCAGGGCTGACCATCATAATCACCAGTCTCTGAACTATTGTGAGGATCAGACGTCACTCAAATTAAATGTTACTCGTGGGCCTAGCTTGAGCTACAGCTCCATTTATATTAGTTCCCTTGCCTCCTGCCCAGTTCCTGAATGAAGAAGACAGACACTGTGGTCAGAGCTGGCGGGGAGCCCAGTGGGGCTTCGCTTCCCCTGGAGACCTGTGTTAGGCTGAGCAGCTTTTGTTTCTTTTAGGCTTTCGAGAGCCGGTTAGGATCCTGGCACCTGATTTGTGATAGTCCCGGGCATGTTAATTTGCTCCTGTGGACCCCGGTTTCCTCATCTGCAGTTGATGAGGATTGATGGCAGTTCTTCTTCAGGGCAGTTGTGAGGCCCAATAAGACAGAGCATAGAGAACACATGGCATTGTATCCGGCTTACAGGGAGCTCTCAGTTGGGGGAGCTATCATTGTCCTCCCTTGAGGACTCCAGATGAAGGGCAGAATGAGAGTGGGGAACTGAGCCTTCATAATGAAAATATTTTCGGAAACAGAAAGGCAAAAATCAAAGACACAACATCCAACAGACCTCCCCAGTCTTTCTGTCCTTCATTCTCTGTGTATCTAGTTTGAACCTTCCTTTTAAATGAAGCAAGAAGTCCCATCGCTAGGCCACCCTCAGGGTATTAAATGGCAGATTCGAAGATGCTGCTGATGTCCGGCTTCTGCCGAGAAGGGCGGAGCATTGTCTCCCTGAGAACACGGGTTGTCCTGTACTCTAAGTATCCTGGTCAGGGTTTGCTGTGTGTTACGTTTAAGGCACATAATTAGTTGTGCCTTTTTCCTGAGGCCTTTTAGAGAAATCCTTAAATTCCCACAGAGTTCACTTAAATCTTCTAAACAGTAAAATTCTTTTTTGCATTAACCTTAAGGGAACTGAGTGGTCTGTAGAAATGTCTGAGAAGCAATCATTTTATGGGGGCTGAACTCTGTCATGGGGCCCACACCAAGAATTTCCCCCGACAGTGCAGCAGAATTCTATTGCCCACAGAGGGCAGGCAATGTCCATGGCTGACTCTGCGTCCATGTCCCCTTCTTTGCTGACAGCACCTTGGTTCAGAGCAGCAGTGAAATCAGTCCCCAGTGATACAGTCCCTTCCTCACACATCCTTGGAACTAGAGGCAGTCACATAACATGTTCTGGACATGTGCACATGGGAGAGCTTTGGGAGCTCTGTGGAAGTGTGTGTTTTCTGCCTTCTCCCATATTTCTACCTTGAGCGCAGACATGATGGGTGGAGCCATACCTGATATCTTGTAAACAAAATGAATAAAAGAGGAGAATTACAAAGACAGTGGTCCTAACATCACTGAGCAGCACTTTCTACCTGTAGGTATATCATGTGGGAAAAACAAACTTCTTCCTTGGTGAGGGAGAAGGTTATGGTAGGAGTTGACCAGATGACTGAATTGGTCTGGGGCCAATCCCTAAAATGAGGGCCTTGTGGGTTGGGGAACAACCCCCAGATACCAGCATTTCCACCTCACCCTCACCTTTCTGTCCCACAGTGGGTGAAAAAAAGGTGCTTAAATCACTTTAGTCGAATTTTTTGGTTACTTGCTGCCTAAAGTATTTCTAACTGTTAAGCAGAACTCCAGGTGACCTTTAGAAACCAAGTTGAGGAAAACTGGGAGGGAAATTCAGGGCTGAATTTTTACTCTCTCACCATAGCATCTCCACTTTTTCTGGGTTAGAGTTTGGCTGAGTGAACACTTGGAATGCAGCCTGGCACGATCGGAAAATCTAGATCAGGAATTCTAGCTGTGTCACAGACAAGAAAAGAGAAGGTCATGAGGGTCCCTGGGTCACAGACTCATAGCCTCTTCAGGGGAGAATATTCTCTCAGAGAGCATCTGGGTCACATCATTCCCTACCCCCTGGGTTTCCATTTTGGGTTGTCAAATTAATCACCCTTTCCCGAACATTCTGTGTCTTGGCCGATCCATTTCCTTGACTCTAAAGCTCTCATCATCTCCTCTCCCACCCTCTCTTTTGGCTTACCTTTCAAGGCCCCACTTGGTGACCTCATTCTTTCAGGTCCTTGTGACCACTGCCATGCCTCCCCACCCATACAGGATGATTGTTCTTTCTGCTAGGCCATCTTAGTTTCCTCTTCTGACATCATTTCCAGAACTCTCTCATCCAATAGGCACCTGTCTCTTGACCCCAGGCTAGACACTTAGCATATGATGTTATAGTACATTGTAGACATGTTTATGTCACCTGCCAGAGTAGGACTTCTTTGAGGGCAGGCTCTATTGACTGTGACCATTTACATTTTTTCCATAGCCAGAAGGATACATGCAATGAGTGCTTGGGTGTTCAGGTCTGTACTTTGGACAGCTTTGGATCACCAGTTTCCTAGGATGATCTTAGGACTTGCACACCAAAAGGATCCCATGGTGGAATAGGTGTGGAGAATGGTAGACTGTATGAGATTTTTCAAAGTCCTATCCATATAGGGAATCACCAAGAGGGAGATTCAGTATCTCCAGTGGATTTGATCATGGATCTCTTTTTCGTAGAGAACCTTGAGGTGCTAAAATGTTGAGGAATGCATTTTGGAAACCCTAAGTCAGACAACTCTTTTATTTTAAAAGGAAAGCATAAGCCAGTGCCTTTCTTAAAGTCTACCAGCTGTTTGGAGGTATAGGTGAGCTCTAAAATTGAGAGTCCTTGAAGGCATACCATTGGTGACCTCAGAGGTCACTAGAGAGTCAGTGAACCATAGTTCAAAAGGCAGGAGTTTGAAGGGTCAGGAAGATCTGGGCTCAAATCTGGATTTTCCACTTTCTACCTGAGTCACCAGAGCAAATCCTCGAACCTCTCTGTCTCTGGTTTCTCACCTATAAATCTCATGTGGCAATTTTGATGTCCGAAGGATCTGCCATGTACTGAAGGCTCCGTGAATGGTTACTGTGGAAGCCAACAGGTTCTGCAGACTTCCAGGGATGTGAGGAGAGATCCTGCGGATATTAGAGGTAAACATTAAAGAAGAATTAACACCATTTTGGGTACACATACCAGTGATATATGGTGATATAGCCAGAAAAGGCTCTCCGGGTGAGAGTAAGGACTCTCCAGCCCAATACTATCAGTAGGACAAGGGCCTGCTCATTCTGGAATCTTCCTTCCTGCACCTGGGGACCGATAGGTGAAATACGGCTCTAATATCCCTCAGTCCTCAAGACCAGCTTCCTTCCACACCCTAGGGACCATCTTTCCCTGGCCCTCCACACACCAGAGTGGGCAGCCATGCAGCTGAACCTGCACATTCTTCCCTTCCTCCTCAGTCTTCCATGATCTGGCCTCTGTCCTTCTCTCTGCCTCTTCTCACTCTCCTCTGTCTGTCATACTCTGCCTCAGTGTCACTGAATCTCCCTCACCTCCTGGCACCCTCTAGGTTCCCCCCCTCCCACCTCACAACCTTTGCTATGTTCTTTCCTCTGTCTGGAAGTCTTCCCTTCTCTCTTCTGGTTGAACTCTTCTCCAGATCTTATCTCAAACGTCACCCCCTCGAGAGAAACCTTCCCCTAAATGCCACCATGACCAGTTTCTCCACTATTACCTGCTCACATCCTTTCCTTTGCTTTTTCTTCATCCTAAACACGATTAGTAAGGAAATACATTAATGTGATTTAAAAAAAAAAATCAATGTCTAGCTCCTATTCTAGAAGACAAGCTTCATGAGGTTTGCTTTGCTGACTGTTTTGTCCCCCGTGCCTAAGCTGTCCTGAGCACGGCAGTAGGTGCCTAGCAGATATCAGGTGAACTGACTAGATGACATTCCTGGTTTATTTGAGGGGTCCATAGGCCCCACAGTTTTCTGAATGGGGCCGTTTTCCTTGTGGGCCTGGGAGGGACAGGCTGGGAGTTTTGCCAAGCCTGCTTCTTCTCAGAAAGGACTGGTGTTTGAGCCTCACTTGGCCAGGGAGGGGGAACACTGCAGGAGGGCCTGCCAGTGGGTGCCCAGTTCTAAAGTGGTCCGCTTTAGGGATTCGTGGGAGAAAATTCTTCCAGCCTTCAGTAGAGCATTTTCTGCATACCTCTGACACATTCCATTCTTCACTCTGTAAATTTTGGAAGAGCTCACGTCTTCCGTCTTGCTTCAGCTGCTGGGAAGCTCCAGTTGGATTTCCAGCCACTTCGCATAATCAAGTGACAGCTCAAAGCTTGTCGTCTGCATGCTAACCGCACCCAGGATTCATTTTCTTTTCCTACCCCCATTCTCCTTTCATCCAGATTTCTTACTGAAGTCATCTTGTATCCTGATGCATGTGTGGGGCAACGCCAGCCCCATCAAACCCTTACCGCAATGATTGTGGTATTTTTAAAAACTGGAGTGAAATGAATATATATGAAATTAACTACTTGAAAGTACACAGACCAGTGGCATTTGGTACATTTGCAATGGTGTGTAGCTAGCACCTCTATCTAATTTCAAAACATTTTCATCACTCCCAAAGAAAACGCTTTGCCCTTTAAGCATCACTGCATTCCCCTCCCCCCACCCCCAAGTTGACCAAGATGGTAAGCTCCAGTCAGCTTGGCTTTCGTCTCTATGGATTTGCCCATTCTGTTTCCTTCGATAGGAATTATATAATGTGGCCATTTGTGTCTGGCTTCTCCCACTTTGCACAGCATCTTAGCACCTGTGGCTACCTCTTCCCTTTTTGTGGTTTGTTTTGTTAGATTGATTGGTTACAAATGTGGGTCAGCAGAGGCTGGGAACATTTAGTTTCCTCTAACATGTGAGAGGAGGAAAAAAAAAATCTCTTTAACTCTGTAGAGTACATAATAAATATTCCCACCCAGAAAACCGGTATACTATGGATAGTCCAATATTACATTCCAGAGGTCTTGAGACCTGGCTACTGGCTGCTTCCCTCCAGAGATAAACTCCTAGAATAGACAGAGGTGTCAGTCAGCATTAAAATAACCTTGGCAGAAGTCCCCATGCCAGAAAGATAGCCACAAATGTCAGTGCCAGGGTACATGGCAGCAGGAAGGGGGGGTTCTAAATTAAGTCTTGGGCATGAGTATATTGACTCAGGTCTGGGGGAGCTGACTGGTCACTTCTACCCCTTTGGATGCATGTCCCTGATTTGGCAGGTGGTGGGTGAGAAGGGCCTACGGAAGGCTGAGGTGGAAATGCCACCAAGAAATGGAGTACGATTTCCAGCACTAAGGCACTCTATCCAGGGCAGAAGACAGTTGAGGGGGAAGAAATAAAGGGAGGCACAAGGATCTCAGCTTCTTGAGTGGAGCTTAGGAAAGCAGACATAATGGCCATTTCTGCTCATGCAAAGGCGGGGACTCTGTTTTAATATATCGATTGATTATTGACGCTGGAGATGATCAGAGAAGACAGGAGACCGACTTAGATGAAAATGGCTGCAGGAGCCACTGTGGCCCAACCTGGTTTCCTTCTGTGATATAACCTGAGGTTCTTCTTCTTTTTAAATTTTATTAATGGTTTGAAAATGGTGCTTTCGGCATTCAGGGGAGGCTTAGGTCTAAGATGACCCTGGGAACAGATTCCTGTCTTTTTATCTCTAGTTATGTCAGCTTGGGTAAATTTCCTCTCTGACCCTTAGTTTCTCATCTGTAAAATGGGAATGATAGCTTGGTTACCTCAAGGAGCTCCTGAGTGGATTAAATGCAGGTGAGATATTGGCATCGAGACCGGTGATCCTTAAAAGTTCATATTCTCTTCTTCCTTTTTCCTCTTCTAAATATTAAGGAAAAACCCAACTCTTTAGGAACATCTAGCAATCAGTGAGGCAGTGTGAGCCCCAAAGGTGGGATGTGAGTGATAAAGTGCAGGGGTCAGACGTGGTGAACGCCTTACAGTTGAGATGACTTCAAGACATCAGGTTGGGAGAGATAACATAAACTATGTGAGAATCAATTTCAGGAAAACCCATGTCAGGGCATAACAGATGTGAAGTGGGGCACAGGGTCCCTTGCAGTTAGTTGGTGCATCTCTTCTGGGAGAGCCTTGTCTGAGGTAGCGATGGGCGAGCACCATTCTCCAGCACTCTTCCTCCTAACGCTGACACGTCATGTCAAAGGGTTCTATTTGTGATCTGGGCCTCCCTCTTCCAGCCTACTGTGGAGAGTGCCTGGCACATACACCCTTTTTTAATACTTGAAGTTAGCACTGAATGCGTACTTCTCATGAAGAGGGCCTGTGCTAAGCTCTTTGTACTGACCATCTCCTTCTTTTGTCATAAGAGCCGTAGAAAGTAGATCATTGTCTTGACAGAGGAAAGACATAAGGCTCTGAGGCAGAACACACTTGCCCAAGGTGACAAGGGTAGCGAGTGGCAGAGCTGGCCTTTGACCCAGGCAACTGGACTTCAGAGTCATTGCTCCAGATCTCAAGTTCAAGTGATGGCTTTCAGCACTCATACCTCCTGGGTGTGGGAGGAAGGGAAGCAGGCGTCAGTGTGGGCCTGACTGGTGGCTGAGGAAGACTCTGAGAACACATTATGACATTGCCAGACATATTCATGAGGAAGGCCACAGTGACTGCAGGAGACAGACAGGGAGACCAGGAGCTTTCCCGCGGCAACAAAGCATAATAAACACTGAGAGCAGCAGAAGTGGGCAGCAGCAGTAGGAAGACTGAAGAAGCTTCTGTCGGCGGGCCACAGCATCCCCTGAGAAGCTCTTGCTCCATCACACAAGCCGGGGAGTGCCAGTATCATGCAGGTTGGGCAGCCACGGGGTGGGCACAGCAGGGAGTGGAGGGTCACCTGCCACTTAGAAAGGCAACTTGAAAGCAGAGGGCTTTGGGTGGGGGGGAACGCCGTCCCTGGAGCCACAAGGGTCTGAGAGCTGGATCAGCCACTTTGTAGCTGGGGACAGAAAAATTTCCCTTTCACCTTTCAGGACTGCAGTTTTCTTGCCTCTAAAATAAGGATAGCGACCCAGTGGGATCATCCCCAGGATTAGAGAGAATGCTCACAACATAATCAGCACAGTGTCCCCCGCTCCACCCATAGAGGTAAATGTTTGTTCTCATTGTTAATAATAATGGCAATGAGTGGTATTACTACGAGTGTCCCTGTGGGCAGATTATTCGTGTAAGCTTATGTTTTCTTTGTATGGACTTGTGAATGTCAAGAACACCTACCTCTTTACATAAAGCTTTGGAATCAACCTTAGAATCAAAGGTGAAAGAAAGTCGTGTGTGTGTGTGTGTGCCTGTGTGCGTGTCTTTGCATGTGCCTGCGTACACCCTTGGATGTCTCACAGAGCTGTGGAGGGTCAAACCTGGCAGAAGAATGTGATGGTGCCTTAGGCCAGGCACAGCCTGTAGCAAATGCCAGGAGGGCACAAAGGAGGGACTTGCTGCTGTTCAGGAGAGGAGAAGGCATTCTAGGCATGAGATGTTTGCATAGCCCTTGGCCGATGAGAAGAAGGGAGTTGTAGAGAGGAGAGAGGAATACAAAGGCAAGGCATCTTGGCAGAGCTTGCCTGGTTCAAGAAACAAATTCAGAAGTAGCAGAGACAGAGTGCTTGGAGGAGGTACCACGGCCGGTGGCTGGAAACTCCAGCCCCAGCCAGAGTCTGACTTTCTCCCTAGAGTTCCCCCCAGGACGTCCTGCCATGGTTGGCCTGATGTGGGCAGCTCCATGTTCTGAGGGTCACGCATTCCTGGTTATGTGTCTGTCCCCGGGGCCTCGGGAGGGAGGAGCATAGGTGTACAAAGTGGGAAGGAGCCAGTGGGGAGGAAGAACACAGACAAGGGAACCAAGAAGACTAAGTTTGTTGAGAGACTGGCCCTTTGAAGGCCCACATGGTCTCTGCCTGAGCCCGGCCAGGGTGACCTCCAGCAGTCTGCACTGTCTCTGTGGACGTGGGCCATGGAAATCCAGGGTGGAGATAGTTCTTGGCGCGGCACGCCATGGTCTGGTCCATCTCATAATTTCCTTTGGAGGCCTCCCTGGGTATGCCGTCCGTCACAGAGAAAGATGTCCACACGGGCCCTTGTCACTTCTGACTTGTTTTCCCAAAAGTGCAGCTGGATTTGCTCAGTGCCATCTGCACTATCTCACTGGCCACCCCGCCTGCTCATCTGTTTACAGGCCGTCAGACAGCTGGCCCAGTGAGGGGGACACTGTGACTACAGAACACACAATATTGACTCCTCCGATGGGAGGAGCCTGGGGCCTTTACCTTGCCAGCTCTGGGGTCCCAGCAGAGAGAAGGGCCACATGTTAGTTCCACTGTGAGTTTAACCGATGTCAACCACCCTCACAATAATACCATGATGAATTGCGGGTTAGTTAGATACCAGGTGTCACACAAACATCTCATCGAATCCTGCAATCCTGTGAGATCAGGGCAGGTCATTAATCTCTTCTTCCCAATAGGAAAGCTGAGGCTCAGAGAAGTCATCTAAATTGTCCAAGGATTCCCCAGCCAATGGACAGAGCTAGAAGTAAGCTCCTGGAGACATGGAACCCTCCAAACAGAAAAGAGCTCCCCCCCTCAACTCCTGGCATTCAAGGTCCTTCAGGTTGTGTCCTGATCTACCTATCTGGCTTTAGACCCTGCCTGGCCCTCGTCCCCATGGCAGAGCCACTACATCTGCTGGCTGACCCTGATGCTCTATCTGATTTCCAGCTTCCATGCGTTTGTCCCTGCAGTTCTCCGTGCCTGGCTCTGGGCAGTATCTCAGAGGGATCCCACCTGGTCTTCAGGGGCAGGAAAGACTTTCTCTTTTTCTCATTTCTAGGGTCCAGCACTACAAATCAGTGATGACATTTTTCTATTCTAAAGATCCCTCCTGCTCATTGTTGAAGATTCCCAGAATACCAATGTAGGTGAAGTCGAGTTCTCCTTTCGAATATCTTTACCACCCCAAATTCCACTCCCAGAGAAGGCCCCTGGGGGGTGGTGTGCTGTGTGTCCTCAGATGTCATGCATGTGAAAAGATGTCATATGTATATATTTACACCAATGAGATCAAACCACGTTTCTGGAGGCTTTTTTCCATTTGCCTCCCCTCCCCGGACCCTCCAGCTATTCTCCGTCTTTCTCTGCCCTGCTCTGTGTCTGGGAGGCCAATCCCCACAAACACCCTGGCTCCCAGGGCCTCTGGCTTCTGAGTAGGGTGGCCAATGGGCAGCACCAGCCAGAGGTAGGAAGACCAGAGGAGAGAGAAGAAAAGAGAAGAGGCTGAGGTATTTACTTTCTCTTCCCCTTCTGCTTCTGCCTTAGCTCCCCGTGGTTCCTGAAGTGGCCCTGTCCCTGAGGCCACAGGCCATGCTGGAACTTCCTTCCACAGTCCAGCTATCTCTGGACTCCAGGAACCTTAGGCCTTCCCTTGTCCCCTGAGGCCAAGTGAACGGTGACTTCCTGCCAATGGTGTTACCCAGGTGCTTTACAGCCCCTCCTGGCTCTCTTACCCTGACCCCAGCACCGTATCAGCTCCTCTGTGACACTCTGGTTCACACCCTTGCATGCCCTTCAGTATGCCCTCTGCTTGCTGCTGGAACTCTGTGACACTCATGCCATTCTGGAACTTCTCTGCCCCTTAGCACTGTATTGGGGGAATATTTTTGACATCTGTAGCTGTGTACCTTTTTTTTTTTTTTTTACCTCTTCTTTTTAAAACAATTATTTAGATTCAATTTAATTAACACATACTGCATTATAAGTTTCAGGGGTAGAATTCCGTGATTCATCAGTTGCATGTAACGTCCCTCCTTAATGCCCATCACCCAGTTACCCCATCCTCCCAGCCCACTCCCTTCCTGCGACCCTCAGTTTGGTTCCTAGAATTAAGCACCTCTCGTGGTCGGCCTCCCTCTCTGTTTTCATCTTATTTTAATTTTCCTTAAAGCATGCACAGCGCTTCTTTCTGGGAGAGACCATGATCTAGAGTTTCAGACCCAAAATACACAGTGACCAGGGAAATGCAAATGGCAGAGAGGACTGTGGAGGGCTTGAGTGAGTTGCCATGATGGAGACAAATAGGGGTGATCTGCCGGCTGGTCTCCTGTCGTACCGATGGACCACGGTCAGTTGCAGACGTGACCAGTGATGGGCATTTAGGGTTTGTCCCCAGTTTCACTCCCTTCAGCAATGCTGCAGCAAACCTTTTTGTTCCTGCATCTTTGTGCCTTTGTCCCAGCATATCTGGAAAGGAACTTTCCAGATGTGGAACTGCTGGAAAGAGGTGTGGGTGGATTTGAAGTTTGCTGGATTCAATAAATGATGCCAAAGGAGCACCTCTCCCCCAGGGCAGCCCACGCAAGGTGAAGCCTTGACCTCTTTGCCCTCTAGGGAGCCAGAGGAAGTCTTGTCCAGGACAGGGCTTGGTGAGAGCTGAGTCTCTTCAGCCTGCCTGGAATGAAAACCTCATCGCAGATATTTATTCTTTTATTCAAAGTGGCAATAACACGACATGCCCACTGTCCCTTCCCCTGCCCTTCACAGCTATCTTTCCTCTAAGGAACCTTGGAATTGATAGAAGAATGTTGCAAGCAAATACCACAGAGTTTGTTTCTTTTTGTTTTTTGTTTTTTTAATAAGATCCAAGAGAAAAGCCTGGAAGCAATTACTACTTCAACCTTTCTCGTGATTCAGTTTGAGTAAATGTTTAAAGAGCACCTAGCCTGTGTTAGTTTTGGGCTGGTACGAGGAGAATTGAAACAGAGAAGATGTGGTCCTCTCCACGCCCTGAGGAGCTCACAGTCTGGGGAGTTGGGGGAAGAGTTTGTATGCTGTTTTCTAAAGCTGTTGAGGGACCTGGTACGTCAGAATTATTTAGGAGCTTTTAAAAACTCAGGTCCCAGAGGTCCACCCTGGGGACTTTCTGTTCATCAGGTCTGGAGTGGGGTGTGGGACTCTGTGGGATTCAAAGCCCTCCAGATGGCTGACATTCAGGGAGGGTTGTGAGCTATGGCTGGAACATGTTCACCTCGGGACATGATGTGGTCACTTGTGGGTGGCCGGCCTTCATGGTCAAACCTCGTATTTTATGTGGCCTATAGTTTGCACTTGCACTTTAAAAAAAAAGTCAGTTTCCAACCTCTAATAATCAGAAGATATCTCATCAAATTTTGGATTTCATCTCTTTGAAAAATCCTAATAACTTGCTGTGATACTTGGCCTTTTGGATGGGCATACATTGTCCAGTTTTATGCAACTCCCAGAACCTCTCTGTTATAATACTGTTGCCATCTTGTTCCTGGATTAACACTACTCTTTGCCTTATAGTAGAATGAAAGGCTGATGAAATTGTGCTGCTATCTGCATCAAAAGTCAAAGACTGTTAGATCAAGAAGTGTGTGTGTGTGTGTGTGTGTGTGTTTTAGGTGAGAGAGAGCATATTTCTTTTTTTTTCTTTTTTTTTTTAAGATTTTATTTATTTATTTGACAGAGAGAAATCACAAGTAGATGGAGAGGCAGGCAGAGAGAGAGAGAGGGAAGCGGGCTCTCCGCTGAGCAGAGAGCCCGATGCGGGACTCGATCCCAGGACTCCGAGATCATGACCTGAGCCGAAGGCAGCGGCTTAACCCACTGAGCCACCCAGGCGCCCCAAGAGAGAGCATATTTCTTTATGGAACTGTTCGATGGGAACATCAAATGTGTCAAAGGAATATGAGCTCAGCCTATTTCTTTTGTTTATTCTCCCAGCCGGAGAGCCATGCACTGGTGCCAAGAACACCAGATCCTAGGTGGGGGTGGGGGGTGAGGGAATCAAGAACCTGGATTCCTCCAGTCCCTTTGGCCATCAACTCATTGTGTCACCTTGGGTACAATATTTAATTCCTTTGGGTTGCCCTGTAAAATACTGGTTTTCAACTGTGGGGAATTCTACCCTCCCTCCAAAGGGACAGTCAGTGTTTTGTGGCATAATTTGTTGTCACAGTTGGAGGCAAAGGCCAGGGTTGCTGCTAAACATACTACAATGGACAGGACAGTCCACCACACGAGAGGATTATCCTGCCCAAATGTCAACAGTGTTGGGTTGAGAAACTCTATTATAAATGGAGGAGTCCATCCCTTTTAGCTCTGAAAATCTAAAATATTACCCCCAGGAAAACACACGCACATGCAAGCACACACACACAGTACACAACTTTCAATTTGGGGGGTGGATAAAACCTCAGGAATAGGTAGAATCTTGAAGGGTGAGTAAGATAAGAGACAGGGAGGGGTGTCCCATTAAGTGGGAGCCATGAGCAGAGGAGGGGAAGACAAGTGCAGAGCATGGTCATAGTCACAACATGGTAAGTGGTCTGGTCTGCCTGGTTGTTGTGAATGGTATAGAAATCTTTGCCTGGGGAGGCTGGAGACCAATTGTTTGGGGCAGTGTTATCACTGCATGGGATGGAATGAAAGTCTGTATGGTTGATCACAAAAAGGAGAGAGGAGCTCTCTCTCTCCTTCCAGGATATGGTAGGATTGTACTTCCTGCTCAGCTGAAGTCAAGGATGGCCAGGTGACTTGAGTCAGCCATTGAATAGTGAGCAGAAGTGGTTGAGACTTCATTGTTGGGGGCAAGTGTTACAAACCAGTGCACCCAGTGCCTTCTTTGTATTACTCTCTCCTTTCTCTCTGGCACAATGACCCTCAACCTTCAAGATTTTGACTGGAACTCTGAGCAACAAGAATGAGTGTGGACCCTGCCAACTCACAGTTAGTATGGGCAAGAAGTAGACCTTTGTGTTTTAGGCTGCTGAGATTTGAAGGTTGTCTGTTACTGCCGCAGAATGTGGCCATGCTGACTGATTTCTATGGAAGTTACTGGTGGCAAACTAACGTGGCTATCGATGGTTAGGGAGAAGACATGAACTTGGACTACATTTCTCAGTGAGGGCACTTAACTATCTGGATAAAGCTAAGGAGTAAGTGTCAGTGTGGTGCTAGACTGCCTTTAACACCTGTCTAATGCAATCCTGTGCTCCCCTTTCTAACAGAGAGTGGGCACAGGCTCAAGTTTCTGTATTTAGCTAAAATTTCAGAGCATAGTTTTAAAATTGCATTTGATTTTAGGGTTGCCTTCTATTTATGGCAAGTTTTCCATTTATGGTAGTGATATAAAATTTTTAAAAACAGCTAAGTAAAGAAAGCGAGTCATTTTAAAGACTTCTATAAAGCCAATAAAACATAGGTGGTACATGCTTAGGGTAAAACTCATAAAGATGGTTTACAAATGACTGAAGTTGGAGAGTAGAGTTCATAGCATGTGGCAAAATCACTTGCAGATGTGAAAAGGGCACATCAAGGCAAAAGGTGTAGTCACAACAAACACAATATCAACAATAATATTTCCAGGCATTCTTCTAACAACAAAATGAAAGCAGCTGTTACACAATAGGATTGAGAGTGGCACAGATGTAGTCTATGTTCTCCAGTGCCGCTTCACCCAGTGCCTGGCGCACAGTAGTTTCCCGACCAATGATTGTAGAATGAGTGATCAGTGAGCACAACTTGGTGTGATTCCGCGCTCACTTAGGTGGGCTGCAGTCTTGGGAAGGCCTTTGCTCTGCCCAGCCTGTTGAAAGCTTCTGGGAGCCCATCTGGGAGAGGAGACAGAGTGCTAATAGCTTTGCAAGCAGAGGGTAGGAAAGTGAGGCTCCCTAGGTTTGGGGCTTGGGGGATGGGAAGAATGGGCTGTGGAGGCTGGGGCTGATAGCCAGGAGAAAAAGAATCCCAGGCATGTGCACATGTGTGGGCGGGGGTGGGGTGGGGGGCAGCTGGAAAGGACCGTGGAGAACAGACATTTCTAATATGAGTTTTGCAAAGCCCAGCTCTGACTCAGCAAGGGAGAAGCAGATATTGTGGAAATGTCCAGGAGGCTGGGGTTTTCCAAAATGCACTAAAAAGGCTATCAGTTAGCTTTCTGTCTAACTCATTACAGTCCCACTTCTCTGCCCAGCTGCAGTGGTTGGGGAAGAAACTGCTCCTGGTGAAGTCCACCTTCATTTAAGTCCCAGTCCTGGATGGAGGCAGCGTGTTGGCATACGTTGTTTTTCAAGTGCTGTCCAATGCGTTTCCTTTGGTTCGCCCAAAGCTGTTTCGCAATTACTTTTAAAAACTATAACTCAGAGGGAGGATTTATAAGGAGCCAAGAGTTTGCCTACTTGGACAACACTGGTGGGCAATGTCCAGCAGTTGTCTCCTGGCTGAGAAGGACTCATACTCCTTTCCGGAGGCAGGAGGCCAGCCCCTTTCAATGGAGGATCTTGTCTATGTCTTAAGAGCAAAATCATTGCATCCTGGGTTCTTGCAGCCTTTGGAGATTTCCCTGACATGCTTCCTAAAAGATGTTGGGAACACCTGTTGACTATGACATGGCAGGAATAACTGAAAGAGGCTAAATTGTGCTCTGGAGAAGGGATCTCTCTGTGAGAAATGGACATGGCAAGTCAACTGGGAAAGCGCCACCAACCAGAGCCTTGGCAAGAGGGAGTCCAGTTCAGCTACTCCCTCTTACTGGAAGGATAGTTGGTAAGTTTCAAGTTTCCCAAAGCAAAGAAATATGAAGCTAATTCATTTTACATAACCTGAAACCTCAATCTCAAGACTGCATTTCTTGCTGACTTATAAAAGTGTGTGAGCTGGTGCCACCTATGGGCAAGTTGCAGTGCTGCAGCCTAGCTCTATTAGATTCTGGGTCCAGACAAAAAGCACAATGAAGTCAGTACATAAAATGTGCAAGGGAAGTTTCTTTTTTTTTCTTTTTTTAAAATATACAGTTATAAATATTTGTTGGCATAGTTTTTTTTTACAAGGAGGTAATATAAGCTCTTGGAACTGGAGACAGAAATCATTAAATTGCACGCAAGAGGATGGAGAAAATTATATTGTAGGAGCTTCTTACAGAAAAAAATTCCATGTGCACAGAAAAAGAATTCTGTGATAAATATTTTTGGTCATGGAGTGAGATTCCAGAGGCCATGCTCCCAGGAGAGTAGATGGTCTACTGCCTACTAAGGAAGGTGGCTCCTATTAGTTGGCTATGGTTGACCTGGATGGGGTAGACGTGGTTGAAGGCGAAGCTGCATTGCTTGACCCAACAGAAAAGAGATGGAGCATTTTCAGGGGAGTACATAAGGTGAAGACCACCCGAGGAAGCATAAGAGAATGGGAACGAGGAGGATAGGCATGTCTGGTGAAGAACGGAGGAAGTGTGTTGTGAGGGGTAGAGGGAACCATCTCTCTTGCATTTCCTCCATGGAAAATCTGGTTGGATTTCTTTGTGGAAAAAGAGTGAAGGGTGAGAGTCTGGGTTGACTTAAGTTCTTACTAGAATCTTGGACTTGAAAGGGATTTGGGGAGGTCACCAAGTCCATTCCCGCCCAAAGTAAAAGCCCCTTGCCTGATCCCCATGGGAGTGTGAGCAGTCTGGTTCAAACGCATCCAGGACAGTGGGCTTAGTTCTTTGGGAGGCATACAGGACAGTCAGAACTTCCTGTCTTTGGTTTGTTGTCTTTGTTTAATTCAGAGGAATTGTGAATAAGGAAGTGACTAGACTAAGGGAGGGCATAACAGTAAAGTCATCAGAGTTACTGGGGTGAGTGTTCTTATTGGTGCCAAGCACTTAACTTATACAGTCTCGTTAGAACCCCTTGGGAAAGCCATTCCTTCTGCTTTGGATATAAAGATAGAGAACTCTTGCCGGTCCTGTTGGCCAGCCTCTAGTCACACAGCGATTGCAAGGGGAAACATACGTTTGAACTCACATGTCTTGAGCCTGTGGCCCTGTCTCCCATTGCTTCCCTCTGGGTTTTACTAGGAAATCCGCCCCTGACAATGTGTATGAGAGAACATGTGTTGTGTAGAGTAATGGACTCAATGTTGTAGCTGACTGTGGTCTCCCAACTTAAGAGGAACAGAACTTCCAAAGTGGTCAAACTGCTTGCAGGGGAAACTTGCAGAGTAGATGATCTCTGAGAAACACTCAAGAGGACTGGGGTGATTGCTCTTGGAGAAGGCAGATTATGTAACTGGTCTTCAGGTTTATGCAAGACCTTCTTTAGAGACAGTGGCCACCAGCTGTTCGTCATCTACATTCTGGACCAGAGAGGAGGAAATTGGCTTAAGCAGCAGCCTGAGGGTGTCTATATGGAAGAATTTCCTGATCCTGGAATGGGCCAGCAAAGAATTTAAAAAAAGAAAAGAAAAAGCAGGCCCTTTTTCTGAGGACACCAAACCATTTAGAAACCAACGTCTTCTGCCTTATTAGTCAGACTTACCAGGTGTGCCTCAAGATTTTGTTTCTAGAAGCACTCGGGGATGGAGGGAGATGTTGTGGGATCCCTTGACCATCCATTCTGACAGCTCCAATGCAGCTGCACTCCTGTTATAGCCCAGGACCTCTTAGTAATGCTGGATCTTGCCAAGCCCTAGGGCAAGATGCGTAGGTAAGTGCCAAGGCTCTGTGCCACTGCTCTGCCCCCAGCAGTTTTCTGGTCCCTTAAATGGGCTACGGGTATCTTATGGGGTTCTGGGAGTTGGGCAAAGAAATAATCTATACATGGGTCTAGCAGAGTGCTTGGCATGTTGTGGCACTGAGTAAATGAGAGGCTTCTGTTCCCATAACCCCAATCTCTAGAATTTCTGTGAAGTCTAAATAAACACCATTTTTTGACAGTAAAATGCGTTGATTTTGAGTTGAGTTTTTACAAGATTACTGTCAGACCTAGACAAAGACTCAAGGTGCACAACTTACGCAGTATGGGGTAAAGCGTGAATTAAAATCCCGCAGGCTTGCCCTTTGGATAGAATCTGCATATACGAAGCACCTGGAGTAAGGTCTAGTGCACAGCTGCCAAATGCCTGTTGAGGCTAAGGCACGTGGTGGGATTTGTTCTCAGCTCTTGGCCATACCCAAACCTCTTGGGAGCCCTTCCTGGGTCTATCACTCTGGAGATTTATGGACAACCTGAACTGGCCTATATATAGAAGGGGAGGAATGTCCTCCCTTTTGGTAGAAGTGCTAGAAAGGGAGCTTCTGCAACCTCCTCCTTTGCCTCCGTTCCTGAGAGCAGCTACTCTGATTGGCCAGCGCTGGCCCCAGGAGGCGGGGTCACTGGTGTAATACCCTGATGTGTGGTTCCGCCTCTGGCTGGCTGCAGTTTTCTGGAAGAAATCTGTTGCGGTAGGTGGGTTTAGACTTTTACACCCCTTGAAACACAATGTTCCAGGAGGCCAGTCAGGGCCTCCAGATGTTGCCAGATGTCCGCTGGCAGGTAAAATCGCCCCTGGTTGGGAGCCAGCCTCCATCCAAGGCTTGGGTCGTCAGTACAGCATCAGACTCAAAACAGGGAGAAGGGAATTTTATTCCCACTAACCCTTGAGCTCCTCGGCTTTGCTACAGGGTGGCTAAGAGAGAGGCTTTCTTTAGTTTCTTCATGGCAGGAGAGAAACAGCAAGAAATAGTGAACAGGAGAGAGGCAGAAAGGGAAACTGAGGCAAGAGCCAGCAGTGAGTGATTTCCATGAAATTCCCAAAGGTGCGGTCTGCATAGGAGCGGAGGAGTTTTCTGGGCCTCCGTGTGCCTGGCAAAAACGCTCTCTGGGGGTGGAAGGGCCGGCCAGGAAATGTTAGTGGCCGTCTCTGCTGCAGCTGCTGGGGGACTGAAGTGCTAGGGAAGGCACACACTCCCTTGTGGAGAAACCACGTTTTTCTTTCCTCTGGCCCCTACCCCAGCAAGACCTGCAAGCTGTGCTGGCGGGTCCTCGCCTGCCTAGACCCTCTGCCCCGGGGTCATCGACTGCCACCAACTGCCCTCGTCAATTTCAGAGCTGGTGCGGGAACCCAGGCGCGCGGAGACGGGTAAAGGAAACGAAACTCCCCAGCACTGTGCCATTGAAAATAATCACTGCCTTTTCAAAGGCCGACTTTGCCTGGTGCCAAGGCAAGAACTGTTTGTCTCGCCACCTTTCAGTTCTTGTTAAAAAGCAGAAGGCATGTCAGGGCCGGGCCGGGCCACAGGACAGAGAGGGCTTTCTTCGCGGTGCTGGATGAAGCTCAGTGCTTTAATGAAAGCTCTTATTAGCCCCAGCTGGCGTCCCATTTTCCTGAGCTGGAATAAAAAATTGCCTTGGTCATCCTTTCCCAGGCTAATTTCAAAAGCGTAATTACCATCATCATATAATTGATTACTATTTATTTTGGTCATTAATGGTCACGCACCCCCCTCTTGTTACATGTGAATTAACTGATCCAAGAATAGTTATGGCACTTGGCAGCTGTGTTTGTTTTCTGGGATTCCTCAAGACCCCAGTCCCTTTCAGGGTAACCCCTTGATTTCATGACACCCAGAGAGTCCTTCTCTGGCTTGAATATTCAAACTGGCTTGAATATTCAAACTACTGAGCTGTGGTGACTGGTGAGAGTTGGGGTGAAAATTGGGGATTCAGAAAAGTTGCAGAGAGAGTGCTGGGGGGATAGTAATATCAGAGTGCAAAGGGGTGTGCCCTCCACACTAGTGTTGGAGGTGGGAGGCAAGGGAGGGGATGCAAGGGTGATAAAATGGACAGTTATGAGATTGTTTTTTGTTCTTCCTGGCCCCCTGAAGGAGGCAGTTACCAAGCATCCGTGGGCAGCTAATTTGGGAAGAGAATTGTTATTTTCCGTCTTTAAGACAGAAAGCTTGGAAGCTGCCAGTGAGTGACTGCAGAATGGTCATAATGTCCCCCACATAGTCAAAATATGACTCTATCCCCCACTTTGCCAAAACTCTTACGACCTCATCAAGTGAAAATCGCAGAGGAGGCTAGTTTACTTCACACCCACTCTTGAACTGGAGCAATTTTACTTCTATATCGTCCGTCTTCCTGTTCTACTGTTGGGTATTTAGTGTTCCCAAAAGGCTCTGGAAGTTACCAAAAAAAAAAAAAAAAAAAATTTAAAAAGGCAAATAAGTAAGGGTTAAAAGCCTTCAATTCCCCAAAGGATATGCTCTTACATCTCCTACTAGGCAGATATACTCCTTTCAGGTGGGAATCTGATTCAGGCTAATGCAAATGTAGTGCCCACCTCTGAGCCATCCAGCTTCTCAATTGGTGGAAGGATGGGAGCCAAGCTCGAATATACCAGTCAGAGCTTTTCCCTAGAAGGTTTGAAGCTGGAACCAATAAAAGCCCCAGTTAGTCCTTCCTTGGCTGGAAGTAAGGAACCATTCACAGACAAGAATGAAACCAGCCCACCAATGGGAAGGATTTGGTCAATATTCAGAAATAACCCCATTTCAGAGATGGAGAGAGAGAGTCCTGGTGACATTTGAGACCCTGCTTTCAGGTATTCCTGAAACCTGGAGGAGGAACACTGAAAAGAGCTAGAAAGTTGTCCCTGCACCACATGAGGAGGTGAAATTCATATGACTGCCATCTGATATAGTGGCCCCTGGGGTTGTGCAGTGTGCAGCTTACACAACTGTACATGGTGACCCTGTCTGGAAATGTCCCTGCTCTTTCTTCAGCTTGCTTGGAGATATTCCAATGCCCTGTTATTACACTCTTCTTTTTGCCAAATCCATTTAGAATTGGATTTATGCCACTTAAACCAAATGAGATCTAAATAATATGATAATAGTTTTCTATAAGCACAAAGGAAAAAAAAAAAGCTGTTAACTCCCCTACCCCCACCACTCAGCTTATTATAGATAGCAAGAAAGAAGTACCTGTTTTTCTCACCTATCAATTCTCAATTTAGTAGTCATTCAGGGAATCAGGGAAGAGGAAAAGAGGAGTGAAAGACAGTGTGCATCCCGACCTCAGCCACAGTCCTGGGGTGCCAGGCCTTTGCAGAGTGGCCAGGCTGTATAGAAGGCGCGTGAATGCAAACAATTTCCGGAAAGCCTTTGGGCTGGCTGTGTGGGAACAGCTGCACAGCTCCCTAATGGATGTCAATATCAACTCAGACTCAACATTTTCCAGGGGAATGGGGCTGAGAGAATGCTGTGCTCTGGCCAGACAGTGCCCTGGAGGGGTGGGGGCATGTGGGGAGACAAGGAAGGTTGCCCGGCAGGATAGCTGCACGTCCAGACCCAGGAGACAGAGGATGAGGAAGAGTCGTGAAAAAGCTTTACATTCATAGTTCCCGCATTCCAGCCCTGTGAGGGCTTTCCCAGTCTCCCTAGTAAAATAAGTAGACACTTAATTTCAGGAATGAACAATAATTCACGGATTTTTTTAGGGGTGGGGGGAAGAGGAACACTGGCAGAGTTCTTTAGAAGAAAGACTGAGGGAAGAGAATTCAAATAATCCCACAGAATGTAAATAAGTGTTCTATAAGAGATGTGGATGGTGCGGTGGGATTAGTGTGGGTTTTGAACTGAGCCTGATGTGGGTTCATGTCCTGGCTTGGTGGGACTGTAGAGAAGCCACATTCTGTTCTGGGAGGCTCCGTCTCCTCATCAGAAACAGGGATAATAATAGCTGACTGAGTGTGAGTGTAGCACCCGACATAATAAATAAATAAATGTTAATTAGGACCACAGAGCAGGAGTCACCTAGGAGAACAGAGCAGTGCCAGAATGTGAGCTGTTGGGTTTGCTTTTGTTACCATTTTCGCCCTTACTGCGTTTTGGACCCTGTGCGAGGTTCTTCTACACATCTTTTCTAGTACAACTTACTTTTCGGCTTTCACCGTTAGGCCAGATGTTTTTGGAAATGTGTAACGTGACCCACTTGATGATAGAGGCACTTATGACTCGGTGGTCGTTGCTGGAGTTGTTGACCCTGGCCCTGCCCTCCCCACCGCCATCTGGCCTCTTGTGTTGCCTTTGGTTTTTTTTTTTTTTTTTTAATTTTATTTATTTATTTGACAGAGAGAAATCACAAGTAGATGGAGAGGCAGGCAGAGAGAGAGAGAGGGAAGCAGGCTCCCTGCTGAGCAGAGAGCCCGATGCGGGACTCGATCCCAGGACACTGAGATCACGACCTGAGCCGAAGGCAGTGGCTTAACCCACTGAGCCACCCAGGTGCCCCTTGCCTTTGGTTTTTGCTTCGTCATTCCTAGTTCCATCTTTTTCTCACTGCCCGTTTGTCTTATCCATTGCTGCATAACAAATTATACCAAAACTTAGTGGCTTGAAACGAGGAGTGTGCATTATCTCACTGTTCCTGCATCAGGGACTGGAGCATCTGGGAGGTTCTAATTTGTTGGGTCATGTGAGACGGCAGACAGCTGTGGCCCCAGGTTTCAGGCACCCAAAGGCTTGCCTGGGCTTGTGGGGTCACCTTCCAATTCAGCTCGGTCACCAGCTGTTGGCAGAAGGACTCAGCTCTTCCCTGCATGGACCTCCCCACAGGTTGCCCAGTGTCCTCCCAACACGGTGGTGGGAAAATCCCCTTGTCTCCACTGTCACTACCACTCTTCAGTTTCAATTTTGTGCCATCTACCACAGAAGTCTCTTAATTCAGCCTTGTGTGGTTTCTTACCTAGAGGACCTCAGCGACTTCCTGTGATACGGTGATTTATAACGAGAAATGGATATCTGGGCTTCCTCCCTGTTCCTGGCACAGAGCCCCCCAAACCCTTGGAATTTCCTACATGAAAAGAGTTAGAAAGATGAAGAGAGTATCCTTTATTATTCATAATGCGCCCCTTTCAACGACACTTCGGTTTATGTTAATGTGGTGACTTCTGGAAAGCCCCTAAGGATGGCGGAAACCAGTCATAGGATTAGAGGGTTGCAACTTTTCAGCCCCAGGCCCCTGACCTCCTGGGAGAGTAGAGGAACTACAGGTTGGGCTGATCACCAGTGGCTCGTGATTTAATCAGCCACGCCTACATAATGAATCCTCCATAGAAACCTAAAAGGACAGGGGTCTGAGAGCTTCTGGGACGGTGAATGTGGGGAGGTGTCAGGAGGCTGGTGTACCTGGACAGGTTTTGGAAGCTCTACATACCCTCCCTCCCCTCAACCTTGCTCTATGCATCACTTTCTCTGCTTGTTGTATTTTTTTTTAAAATAAAATAAAAATTTTGTTTTATAAAATAAAATAAAAAATAAATAAAAAGTAAGTAAATATAAATAAATAAATAAATGTATTTTAAGATTTTATTTATTTATTTGGGAGAGAGATAGAGAGCGAGTGAGCATGAGTAGAGGGAAGGGCAGAAGGAGAGGGAGAAGCAGACTCCCCACAGGGAGTCTGACCCGGGTTTGATCCTAGGACTCTGAGGTCATGACGGGAGCCAAAGGCAGACGCTTAATCGACTGAGCCCCTGGCTGTTGTGTTCTTTATAATAAATGGATAAACATGAAGTGCCTTCTTGAGTTCTGTGAGCCATTTTCTCAAATTATTGAACCCGAGAGGGGGTCACGGGAGCCCCTGATTGATGGCCAGTTGATCAGAAGTTGATCAGGAAGCCTAGGATTCCTAATTGGCACCTGAAGTCGGGGGACAGTCTCTTGGGAATGAGCACTTAACCTGTGACATGTGACACTAATGGCAGGTAGATAGTGTTAGAGGTGAATTGAGCTGTAGGACACCCAGTTGGTGTCTACACAGAATTGGAGAACAGGTCGGTGAGGGGAAAAAACCCCACATACCTGGTGTCAGAAGGGTTGTGTGAGTCTAAAGAAACCAGGTTTTCCCAGACATCCTCCCAGGGCTTTCCCTTTCCCATCATCTGTTGAGCAAGGGCTTCTCAGCCTTGGCGCGAGTGACATTTTGGGCCACATGGTTCTTGTTAAGTTGTTGAACGAGTCCTTTGTTGATGCCTTTCTGTGCTCTGTACCTCACAGGAAGTTCAGCAGCACCCCTGGTCTTGACCTCCTAGATGCCAGTAGCTCCCCGTTCCATGAGTTGTGACAATCCAGACATTGTCAAATGTCCTCTGGGATGGGGGCAGAGGGTGGGGGGACTAAAACTGCCCCGAGTTGAGAATCACTGTTAAGCTGACTCTAGAGTTTCATTATAAAATATGTTAACTATAAAATAGACTCAGGGTGCTGTGTGCAATGCACCAGGCTGTTGATGATTGGGTCCGTTTGTGTCTTTTTCTCTCGTTGTGATTTTTTTTTTCTAGTTGAGTTTATATATATACACAGTTCAACTAGTTCTACAAGGTTTGTTAAGACAAACAACATTCCTTAGTTCTCCTCCCCTCCCATTTCCCCTTCTCCAGGGATACTGTTTTCAACTCTTTTAATATTTACTCTATATCTCTGTGCATACTTGAACTGCTAACTCTGGCTTTTTCAGTTTTTGGCCTTACTCATTAATTTATCCATTAACTATGGAAGATAAGGACTTATCACTCTTTCCTCCTTTCACTTCCACCACTTCCCACTCCTCCACCCTTCCCATATATTTATTTGTAATTTTGGCTTGATAAGCATTCATTGTTCCTTATATATGCCTTACAGAGCAATGGCTATGAACTAATCTTTTGTTTTTCCTGGAATTAACAGTTGCCTTTTAATTGTCACTGTTGTTTGTTCAGTTTTCTATGTATCTATCATTAATTCAACACCTGAATTTCAATTTTATGAGCATCTGATCTGCCCTATGTGGGCTGGTGGCCCTCTACTCTGGTATAGAGCTATCAGCCTGGGCTAGTCTTTTGCCATCATCCACATTACCACCTCCTGTTTCTGTATGTTGCACTGGGTTGAATACTGTCATCCACTCCCCCCCAATTCATGTCTTTCCCAGAACCTTAGAATGTTAACATTATTTGGAAATAGGTCAATGTAATTAGTTAGATGAGGTCATATTGGAGGAGGGTGGGCCCTTAACCCTATGGAGTCCTATATGTCCTTATAGAAAGAGGAGATGAGATACAGAGACAGACATGCACAGAGAGAAGAGAGCCATATGGAGATGGAATCAGAGATTGGAGTTCTGCTATCAGAAACCTAAGAAACCGTGGGCCCACCAGAAGTTGGAAAAGGTAAGGAAGGGTCTTCCCCTTAAGATTTCAGAGAAAGCATGACCCTGATGACACCACGATTTTGGATTTCTAGCCTCTAGGACTGTGAGACAATAAATTTCTGTTGTTTTAGACCACCCAGTTTGTGGTACATTGCTATGGCAGCCCTAGGGGAACTTACACAGGTGGCATGTATTTTGTTTTTCCATAGTTTACTCCTTCATTTGGTAGAATATGCGAGTGGCTTTCTGGAGAAAAGCATGCAACAGTTAAATTATTTGTATATTTGAATTATTTTTATTCTATTTTTACAAATGAGTGATAACTGGGCTAGATATAGAATTCTAGGTTGGAAATAATTTTCTTTTGTAATTTTTTGAGGTCACTGGCCCATTGTTCATTTTTCTCCCTGTTCATTTTTCTTTTGTTCATTTTTCTCCCTTGTATGCTGCTAAAAATTCTTAATTTATTCTAATTTCTGATCTGTTGCATGTGGCATGTTTTTTCTACCCTTCAGAAGCTTGGTAGGATGTTTTCTTTATTCTGAGTGTTCTGGAAATTTCATAACAACGTACCTTAGTGTGAGTATATTTTTTCCATGATGCGGAGAACTTGAAGTCCCCTTTCAATCTGGAGATTTTTGTTCTTCAAGTTTGAAAAATATTCTTTTCTTATTTTGTTGATGAATATTTTCTTTGTTTTCACTGTTCTTTCTTTGTGGTGCTCGTCTTCTTTGCATGTAAGACTTCTTGGACTGGTCTTCTAATTATTTTCTCTATTTTTCTCTGTTTTCTGTCTCTTTGTCTTTCTGATGTCCTTCCTGAAACACTTTCTCAATTTTATTTTCCAATCTTGTACAAAGTTTTTTACTTCTATTTTCATATTTTTAATTTTCAAGAAATAGTTTTTGTTCCATAAGTGTTTATTTTAAACAGTATTCTTTTTTAAATATTTTTTTAAAAATTATTTTTTAAGCAGCTTTCTGTTTTTGTTTCGTTGAGGCAATGTCTTATCTTGCAAGGCAATCAACGATAGTTTTGGGACGTTTTTTTTCTCCTCGCAAAGTTTCTGGGTTTTTTTTCCAAGCTGTTTTTATCTGTTTGTTTTCTGACTTGTCTCGTAGAGGCTTTCCTCAGATGCCTTTCATCTCTGGTTGTCTGAATGAGTAGAGTTTCTTGACTGTGAACTTTACTGTGGAGTTCTATGCTGTGCCAATTGTTGGGAAGCCTATGTGTCAATATCTTCAAGCCTTTCCACCTGAGTTTGTTACACATAGTACAGAGGTTTCTTCCAACCTCCTGTTCAGAGGGCAAAGGCTTGGATGCCAGCGTTCTGGAAGCCCAGTAGGAGAAACAGGGTGGGAGGGGGTCATGTCCATAGTTACTGAATCACTCTGTTTATAGTATGATACACTGGATGTCACACCCACCAACTGGGTCTGATGTCACATAGTCCAGAGTCCCTGTATTTTATTCTTCTGCCAGTGTGGGGAAGGGGCCCAGCAGTGTGGAGTGAGGGAGGATGTCTAGACATCTAACTACTTCTAAACAATTCTCAAGCAGTCTCTATTATTTTATCCCCTCCTTCCCATAGCTTTGCTCTCAGGGCCAGAAGTACCATGTGTCCTAAGTTTCTGAGTTTTTCCGAGCATTCTCTTGTATAATCCATCTGGCTCATGGATTTTCTTGCTATGTTCTTGGGATTCAGCTCTGTCAGGACTAGTTAGTCAAATAGTTCTTATCCATCAACTTTCTGGATCCCAAAGTTTTGTTATTTTTACCTCTCTCATTTTCCCTTGTACTTTTATGTCTTTAAAAAAAAATTCCATCATGATTGTTTTAGTGAGGCTTCATAAGGAGCTGCCATCAGATAACACATTCACACTGACCTCTTTACTCCCAAGGCCCTAGTTCGCACTTGCCACCTTATTTTGGGTGTTACTTGGCAAGAGGGGTGCTGGATGCTGTTTGTCTCAAGTGTGTTCTGCAATGCCTTCCTCAGCATTACTTGGTCTGCTGTTTTGGACTGATCATGTGCTATCCAACAACAACAACAAAATATATATATATATATATATATATATATATATATATATATATATATATATATAATAGTATCTTCCTATGAACCAAAGGAATCATATTTCTTTTTTCTTTAAAGATTTTATTTATTTATTTGACAGACAGAGATCACAAGTAGGCAGAGAGAGAGAGAGAGAGGAGGAAGCAGGCTCCCAGCTTAGCAGAGAGCCTGATGCGGGGCTCTATCCCAGGACCCTGGGATCATGACATGAGCCGAAGGCAGAGGCTTTAACCTACTGAACCATCCAGGTGCCCAGGAATCATATTTCTATCAGATACTTTCCCCGAGTACTTTGCCCATTCTTTCTACCTCTCCTGCACCTGTTCTGAGGACAGGTTGTTCCAGAAGCTGATACTGAAAGGAAATAAGGACAACTGGGTTGAGGTGAGGGAGGGAGGTTTGGTGGTTTATTGTTTCCTGACACAGGCAGTCACCAAGGCAGCTTGGGGACTTGTTTTATTTCGAATGGTTGGGAAAACCTGCTTTGATGAGGTGGTGCGTGAGCAGAGAGCAGAGGAGTGAAGAAATAAAGCACGCAGGTATCTGTAGGGAGGGAGAGTTTTCAGGAAAGATAACAACAGGGCCGGAGCTCCAGGAGGAAAAGCAGGAGATCAATGAGGCTGGAGAGGTAATTGCGGTAAGGACGTGGCCCAGTGGGCCTGTGATCAGGCATTGACATTTTCTCTGGGTGAGGCAGAAGCCGAGGGGTTCTGGATTAGAGATACATGTTGCATCCTGGGGTTCTGGCTACAGCAGGAGAAGACAGTCATGGGCGAGAGCAGAGGCAGAGGGCACAATGAGGAGACTGCGGGGTGCACATAGGGGAAAGACAGTGTTGACCTGGACCAGGTAGCAGGAGAGGGGGTGGTATAGGACAAGCTGCTGGGCATATTTTAAAGGTAAAACTCAGAGGATCTGCAGGCGAGTTAAGTGTGAGGGACACAGGGAAGAGAGGAGCCCAGGATGACTCCGAAGTTTTTGATTTCAGCTTCCAGAAAGACAAAGTTGCCTGTTGTTAGGGTGGGCAACAATAGGGGGAGAGGAGCCCTATGCGGGAAGGCCAGGAATTCGGCTTCAGCTATGCCAAATTGCCTGTTAGATATCGAGGTGGAGACGCTGAGCAGGCCCTTGAGAGATGGTAGAGAGGACAGAAACGCCAGGGCTTACGGAGCTCTCCTCGTGTGCCCAGCGCCCTCGGTGTGTGCTTCACCCCTATGGTTCCTCCCATCTCAGCCGCAGTCGGCTAAGGGGTTATTGTTTGTGGGTGAAAGGGAGAACAAAGGCATAGAGAGTTCAAGTAACTTGCCGGTGGCCACACTGTGAGTAAATGCTGGAGCTGGATTCAGACCCGGGCCATCCAGCCCGAGCTTGTCTGTCCATCCACTGTGCTCGGATGCATTTCAATCTTCGGGGTTTGGTGTGGGTAGCGGGGCTCTGATGAGGTATGCATGGAGTAGTGAAGGCTCAGGGGAAGGCGGGCAACAGATCTGTGCAGGTGTTAAAAGCAGGGCCTGTGGGGCCAGTCAGAGCTGGGTTTGAATCTCTGTCACATACTCGCCCCGAGGAACTTACTTGCCCTCTTGTCCTCAATCCTCTTTTCTGTAAAATGGGGATGCTAGTGATACCGACTTCGTAGGGTCATAGGGAGGCTGAAATGAAACAATGCATAGAAAGTATTCAGTCCGGGTTATCTGTTACTGTCACCACTGACAGTGAAAGGCAAAGGACCCCACCCCATGCTCAGGCCACTGTCCGGTGCTGTGTTGGGAGGGAGGTTGGACTGGTGGAAGGGAGCATGGTAGTCCTCTGAGATATGTAGAGCTTATAGGAGCTTTAGTAATGCCTCCCTCCCTTTCAGAAGCCAGGAATGGTTCAGGGCATTACCTGAATCCCGTGATGTTAAGGAGACTCTGTGGCCAGTAAAACCTTCTACGGTTCTTGGGGCACCTGGGTGGCTCAGTGGATTAAAGCCTCTGCCATCGGCTCAGGTCATGATCCCAGGGTCCTGGGATCGAGTCCCACATCGGGCTCTCTGCTCAGCAGGGAGCCTGCTTCTTTGTCTCTCTCTGCCTGCCTCTCTGCCTACTTGTGATCCCTGTCTGTCAAATAAATGAATAAAATCTTTAAAAAAACAAAAACAAAAAAAGCCTTCTATGGTTCTTCTGGCCCAGTAGCCTCTATTTACTTGCCATTACTCCAGGACCCCAGGGATCAGGGCTACAGGAGGGGAAGGGTCCTCCTGGCCAGAGATCAGACTCTCAAGGAAGCTTATTGCTTCCCAAGGAACAAACCCCCTTTGGAAGCTGCTGCGCTATGGCTTTAATTGGCCCATCTCACCACACAACATGCCTGAAGCCCTGAATGTTTCCTTAGACAAGACAGTCTCTGACTTACAGGAATGAAGAGTCACCTTTAATTCCTGGGTCCAGAAGGATCCCAAGTGAATTTAGAACAACTGAAGACTCAGTTCAGAGGGACCCTTTAAAAAGCAACCAGTAATTACAGTTTGGGAGCCAAGAAGTAGCCCGAAGAGACCAAGGCCTGTCCATACTAGACCAAAGAAAGAATTTTATTTACCAACTTTTCATTTATGCTCCACCCACTTCCAAGAATTTGGGGTGGCTGACTGCAGAAAGCAAACAAGAAGCCCATCTCCAAGCCTTTCCCTGCTGAAGTGGGCTCTTTTGCCAAAAGGAAACAGAGACCGATTACGGAACCCCATACGTCATGTGGAGGGACCCGCTACTCACATGCATAATCCACCCTGAAAAGAGAAACCATTCCAGATGCTTCTTTTTCCTGGCATCATCAGGGAATGAAATTTGTCATCAAATGTTGCCGTATTTAAATCACCAATTCCTCTCTGTTCTACACACTGGAATTCTAACATTAGAATTCTTAATGTGGGCGTTTCCGGAAGGTGACTGGAGAGATTGTATCAATTTATCAGGCAGTTGGTCTCGGAGTAGATGTAGTTCTGGCAGAAGAGTTGAGAGTCTAGACTCCTGGGGAAAGACAGGAGGGCTGCATGGGGCATGGGTAAAGTGAACCGACTGTACAGGGAGGTCTGGTGTCTTGGGCAGGGGACGTGGTCCTAAGAGAAAATGTACATGTGTGAGGGCAGGAAACACATTTTTGAGCATCTATTTTATGTTTAGCCTTTGAAAATGTGATCTCTAGAACAACCCAGTGAGGTCAATATTATTTATTCTTGATTTTACTCAAGGAGGACCCTGAGGTTCAGAGAGGTACAGCGATGGGCCTAAATCACACAGCGAGAAAGGAAATGAGTCCTGACTCGTTCACAACATGATCTGGGAGCACCCGATCCAAAATCCAGGAGCACGTGTTAAATCCTCAGCTCTAGGCCTGGGGAGGCTTTCGGGATTCTCTTAGTCAAACCTCCTCCTTTGATGGACAAGGTCACCCTAAAACTTGTCTCTAAAGTTTAAGGTTCCTGCTTTTTGCTAATGATGCACAACTTCACAGGGCTGGCCAGCTGCCGGGACTTGGCCCTACAGGAAAGCACCCTCAAATTCTCCAAGCTCGCAAAACCATTTTCAGAAACGGAAGAGCGCCACAACCACACCTGCTGGGACGTGGAGTCTATTTTGTGCTGGAAGCCACTTTATTTACCAGTACCTGACCTCGGTCTGTGTCAGAGCACATTCCGAAGGATCTAGAAGCACGCAGGTCAGATCCTGTTAAAACCAGCACCCAGAGGGTAGTGGTACTTCCTTGTGTCAAGTGTTTATAGGCCTGAGGCTTGGAAATATTTTTGACATAGAGTGCTTTTTGTTGCTTATGGGATTGGATTTTTTGGGGTAAATAGCAGCATGATTTCCAGCGCAAACACAGACTTCCTTATGTCATTTGCAGGTCAATTAACATCACTTTTCTTAGTGTTCTATTGGCAAATGCTGCCAAATTGAGGCAGTAGCACTATTAGAAATCAATTTATTTAAAAACCACTATGACATGTATTAAATGGAGTTAAACCAAAGACAGGTAGGCAGTTCTCTTGGGAGTGGAAAGAAAGAGGGTAATGATAAGTTCAAGCATGGAACTATACAACCAGTGGGCCAAGAACTGCCAGTTTTTGAACATCTTCTTTGCATTCGGAACTCTTCTCCCTTTGAGTTATCATTTAACGAGAACCAGTCAGACTGCCCGGGTTTTACTCTCAGCTTCGTCACTTTCCAAGTGTGTGCCCCAGGACAACGTCTTTACTCTCTCTGTGCTCCTCTTTCCTCATCTGTAAAATGGCGGCCATCGTGGCCCTCATCCTCGAGGCAGGATTGTGGGAGTAGATGGTTATCCTCGTGAGGCATTTAGCACAGAGGTGGGCTTACAGGAAGCCCTCAGCAAACATCAACCGTTCTTACCTTTTGCTTTCATGAATGTGCCAAGTAAGTTTTCTCTTACTCATTTTGTGAAATTCTTCTCTGGGCTCACAGAGGGTTAATACACTGGCCAGAGCTACACAGCTCATCTGGGACAGAGCTGGGTCTTAAACTCAGACGTCTCTACCTGACCCAGACCTCTACTAAAGCCAGTGAAGTACCAGAGCAGGCTTCTGTGTGATCTCGGGCAGGCAGATGGTGGAAGGAGGTGAGGTGGCTTGGAGCAGGAGGGCCACTCCCATGTTGTTTTTTCTGGGGTTGGTATGGGACCTTCTACTTCATAAACGTGAGGAGAAAAACATTATCGTTACCCGAAAATTGGCTGGCCTAAGAGGAATTCAATTTAGGAGAAAACGACTCCTGTGGTTAGGAGAACACTTCAGCGTGCCTGTTTGGTTTGAAATGTGAGGCCCACAGGGCAGACCCATCACACTGGCTCTTACCCTACAAGACCTAGTGGCTCCTTCTTGTGGGAAATACTTTGTCAATCCCCGTGATCATCCTGAAATGAATTGAAAAGTATCTGGACACATCATTCCTTTCCCCAAATTAATATTTGCCTTTATTATAATAGAAAAGAAGGAAAAACGTAATTCATGATAAAATAACATGGGCATCAGTGCCGAGCCACATGGGCACGGTCACCCTGGGGGATGTGTTTGAAGTGGTCAAACAACTGCTACAAACTAATGCCTAAGTTTAGATTTAAGAGAAGCAAACAATAATCAAACGAAGATCGTTGAAACTTCCTTCATAGTTAATAGCCTGAATTAAGAGTCAACTAAGTATATATATAAGCCTGCTTAAAACATAGAATCATCTAGAAATGTAGACAGACACAGGTGGGTTATATGGGTTACTCATGTACCTCGAGCCGCGTTGCTGTCAGTGACAGATTTTTTTTCTGAAATGATTCAAACATTGGTAGCGTTCCAAATAAAACAAAATAAAATCTTCTCTAAATTTACACAGGAGTTACATTCTGGGAATCTCCATGTATATTAAACTGTGCACCCCCCCCCCTGATTTCGTGTTTATGTGTGAAGCTGAGCTAGGTTCCCAGTCCAATCATTATAAACAGATTTTTCAGCTACACAGATGTCTGATGGATCATTCAAAAGGGGTGTGGGATTAGAAATCAAAATATGAAAGGCAAAACTAGAAAACTTGTAGAAGGAAACAAAGGGGTAGGCAAAGATGACTTGGGACCAAAAATTATTAACCCTAAAGAAAAATTTGGTGAATTTTACTGTCTTGGAATTCTGTTTCATCAAGTGACGCTTTTAGGGACATGGAAAGACAAGAATGAAAGAAGCTATTTGTAATCACCTATTCATGGGAGAAGTCACATACAGGATGTATAAGGAGCTACAGATTAATAAAAAAGCAAAGGCAAACAACCTGACAGGAAACGAGGCAGAAGAGTTGAGTGGGCAGTTCACAGAAAAGGATCCCCAAATGGTCAGTGACCACAGTACCCTAGTACAGTATGCCTTCCAGAGTGGCTAACATAAAGCAGACGCTCTAAGTGTTGGCAAAAAAATGGGTCAACAGGGAACTCCCCTACTGTGTGGGTGGGAATGGCAGTTGCCACACCAATTTGGGGAAACTCATTGGCAGTAGGTTATGACAAGGCTATGAAATACCTGTCCTGTGATGCAGCTGTTCCCCGCCAGGTGTCTGCCCAGCCAAAGTGGGTACATCAGCGAATTAAGAAGCATGTGTGGGAATGTTTGAGGCAGCAGTATTCCTACAAGCTCCATACTGGAAACAGCCCATGTGCCCATCAAGAACTATATGCAGCCACATGGAGGGATGTCACACGCATGATGGTAAATGGAAGACACCAGACACAAAAGAATACACATGGAAGATGGCATGAAGCCTTTTCTAGGAGGTTCAAAAAAAGGAGGCGAGGGCAGACTCCTAAAGTTAGAAGTCAGGATGGTGCTTATCTGTGGCTGCACGGGGGTCTGCGGGAGCTTTGAGGGTTCTGATGGTCTTCTGATTTGGGTCTGGCTGGCAGTTCCAGGGATGTGCTCACTTTGTGCACATGCATTGATGGGACACTTATATGCATATATGTGACACTTATATGGGTATAGAAGGCGTGGTCTTCACGCATGCTACAGCTCAATCAGTGTACAGTAAAGATTGGAAAAAATTAAAGCCAGAAAAGTGCCACTGGGTCCCTGGCAATCATCGGAACAGCTCAAAATGTTGCACGGATTTCCAGAATGTGCCCTAAGATCCCCCTGTGAGAACCACTGGCCCAAACAGAAGGGGTAACACAAAGAAATGGGTGAATTCTCAATGTGGGTAAGTCACAGGAACTAAGGGGCTTACTGGCTCACGCCTGGGAGGACATGGGAGGAGGGATCTACAGAGAAACCCCAGAAGCAAGGACCGGGGCTGGAGCTTGGAGGGCATTGCTCTAATGCAACCTGGGTTGCAGTCCCGTATTTTGGGCTGTGCAGTCTGGAGTAGCAGGGGTGCCACCTGGGGGCGCTCTAGTGGCCATGCCCAGTGTGGCTACAGGACTCGGATGCTGAGGATCAGGCCCTGGAGGTGGTGGTCCGCCAGATTAGTGGGCCCAGTAAAGAGTGAGTGCAGTGAGAGTCTCTGGGGTTCTCATCCACTGGTTGTCTAGGGGACCAAATCAGTGAGGGGGATGGCCAGTACTTCCTGGGATGTTTCTGAGCCCAAAGAACAAGCCATGAGTTCTCTGGTCACAGGTGAGAGTTTCCAAGGCAGCAGACCACCAGTGACGGGGTGGGAAGGAACATGGCTCTGGATGCTCGAGGGTCCGAGCTGGGACCCAGGCTAGGGTCCCTCCCTTCCCCATGCCAGGGTGGTAAATGGAGGCGTGCGTGGTCCCTCCCATGCACATTGGGTTGTAGAGGTGCCTTGTGGGTATCACCGGTCTGAGCAAACATGAGGCAAGTGAGTTAGAGCCAAGGCTTAGGCCCTCACCTCCCCGAGTGTTAAGCCTTTAGCTGCTGGGTGATGTGAGTCTGAGGGTTACAAGGGAGCAACAGGGAGAGACAGGAGCGCACTAATGGGACTCGAAGCAGCTCTTTACAACCTGCGTGGTGGTGTTTAAGATGTCCCAGCCAGTACAAGTGTGCATTTATATAGTGGCTGAAGGTCAGCACAGCCTGAGTACTGTCCAGAAGAGAACTGAAGGGAATCAGGGGGAGGTCATCTGAAAGACATTTTTACCTAAGAGACACTTGGGCAGCATACAGTTCTGTCTTATAAACAAATGTCCAAGCCACCTGAAATTGAACAAGAATTCAAGAAACAGAATTCTGGCCTGCAAAGTGGGCTGAGGCAGTTCACTGGGTGTCCGTTCTCCACAGACTGAGAGAGGAAGAGGCATCTGAGCCAGAGGTCAGACCAGGGAGAGATGGCCTCTCAGTTAAGATTAAGTTCAGCTGCTGTGAAAGCACTATGCCCAGAAGAGCAGTAGTTTATACAAAATAATGCTGACTCTTCTCTCATTTAAAACAGCTCTACAAGTTAGTCCAGGGCTGGTGTGGTTGTTTCATGGTCACTGGGTTGCCAGGTTCCATCACTATTTCTGCTTCACTAGCCTTTTCCTTTGCTTTCATGCTTATTTTGCTTCATGGCCCAAGGAGGCTGTTGGAGCCCCAGCTCTCTCTTATGTATTCCAGAAAGGAGGATGGAAGGAGGGGTAAAGGGGTACTCCATCTCATTGCTTCCTTTAAAGGAGTGTCCTTGACGTTGCCTAACACAAACTTGGAGTAATTTCCAGGATATCATAGGAAGCGTGGGAGCGGTAAGGCCATACAGCAACAGAGACGCTTTAATGGTAGTCATACCCATAGCAAGCATTTTGTAGGGCATATTGGGAGGAAATGGAGCCTCTTAGAAGTCAGTAGTTTTGTACCCAGTAATTTAAAATGAGCACAAGGGAATATAGTTAGCAACAAGAGTTCTGGGCCCACAAAGCAACCTGGCAGAGGGCAGAGGATAGAGGGCAGAAGGTTAGGCTGTTGAGTCTGGACGCTGGAAGAGAAAGAGGAGCAAGTCAGATGAGAGGGGCAAGTGGCCTCAGATGCACCTGCTCAGGGGGCTATCTGTTCCTTGGCAATGCAGGTCCAGTGTGAATGCCAGCTCGGTGCCGTGTAACCCGTGTGCCTGTGTCCAAGTCCTCCCACACAGAAGCCCCAGGTATCAAGCTTCCCAGAGTCCTTCCTGGGCGCTTCCCCAAGACATCCAGGACCCTCAGACCCAGGTCAATAGCTCCATCACACAATTAAGTCTCTAAGTTTAATCAATGCAAAACTATGTTCGCTCGGTGGTGGGATATGAAAGTAACTTTTCCTCTGGGATGCTGAGACAATCTGGAGCCTTGGGAAACTCTTATCAGTTGGTTTCTTCTGATGGCTGAGCATGAGGACAATCTTACCATCCCCGTGACACAGGCATTTGAATAGGAATCCAGCCCCACTATTGGGCAGGGGTAAGAAATCCCTCACTTCGTAGCCATGGGCCCCTAATTTTACCATTGCCCCCAACACCAGCCTCACAGCTCATTGTTCCCCCAATATCTTTTGAGCATCTTCTATGTACACCAGAAGTGTTCTAGGTGCTGGTGGGCAGGTCTTTCCTTGAAAATGTGGGTCCCAGGCATAGGTATAAAGGTAGGTCCCCATATTGTTTATCTCAACAGTTAAGAGTTCTAATCAAGCAAACAAGCCATTAAGCACAATATGCTCTAAGGCCTTCTCTTGAGAAATGTGCTTTCATAACTTTCTGGAAGGTCAGCTTCACATTCAGAGTCCTTGGATGTCTTAGAGCTCCAGCTGCAGTGTGGCCCCAATGGAGAGTCAGCTTCCCACAATGGGGGCCACCTTCTGTTTCCACCCCTGCTACCTCAAAACACCACAGGGGCCTCCAGCCACACTGTATGCTGTCCTTGATTCCTGCGAACGGCCATCCTTGGCCATGCCTTAGCCTAAGGGGCTGTTCAAACTGGGACACTTCCCAGCCCTACAATCCTGGAAATGGGCTTGAGCATTTTGGGGGTCTAGGATCAGCCCCATCTAAAATTATGGGGCCAATAGGATTTGGAGAGGATTAGGGGCTATTTGTCCCTTGAGCCTCTGGCCTTCATGAATCTGGAGATAAAGGGCAGGGTTAGACATGGCTAGGCATGCCTCCCTTGGGTGGCCTGCCCAAACCAGGACCAACTACAGTGGCGTGGCCCCTCTACCCAATTGCATTCCGTCTGCGTGCCTTCTTTTCCTCCTTCTCCTAGCACCCGTGAGCCTGACCTTCCTATTCTGTATCCTATACTGTGAGTTCTAATCTTGGACCTTAGAGTGTGCAGGCCCTTTGTAGGTACTCAGGACAGAGCCACTGGTAGATCAGTGGTGAAACTTGGATTAGCTACAGCTCAGAGGGGCAAGGAGGAGTGGGAAGAACCCAGGCCCTGTGGAGGCAGACAGACCTGGGTCTGGCAATGGTCTCTACCTCATACCAGGCAGCCTGGTGTATGACCCTTCATTTCCAGGAACTGTCTTCCTTACATGTCCCTTCATAGGCTTTGAGGGGATTAAAAGGGAAGTCCCTAGCCCAAATGCCCTGGGTCCTCTTCTGTCTATGTCCTTCTCTTTAGTTTTAGATTTTCCTGTTAATTCTCTATTTAATTATTAACAATTCTTACTTATTAAGCATTATTTGTTAGGTACTTCTTGAAGTATTTTATATATGTTAATACTTTTATTTTATTTTATTTTTTTAAATTTTTGTTTATTTGACAGAGGGAGATCACAAGTAGGCAGAGAGGCAGGCAGAGAGAGAGAGGAGGAAGCAGGCTCCCTACTGAGCAGAGAGCCTGATGGGGGGCTCGATCCCAAGACCCTGAGATCATGACCTGAGCTGAAGGCAGAGGCTTTAGCCCACTGCGCCACCCAAGCGCCCCTATGTTAATACTTTTAATACTTACCATGACTCTTTCAAAGAGAAGCAGGCCAATGTGTAGGCACATTAGTTAAAGTTGGCCTTCAACTGTGCACAGGGACAGTTTCAAAGTGTGCCTGGCAGATCAGTGAGCACATGTGAACTTGCTAAAACATGCACATTCTCAGGTCCCAGTCCAGACCCACTGAATCAGAAACTATGCGGTTGGGGCCCAGCCATCTCTGTGCAATGTGACCTCCAGGTGACCTTGATGTGCACTCAAATTTGAGAACCATTGGCCTCCTCTTTCCAAGGGTTCAGCTACCCTGTGTAATGATTAATAATAACCAGTGCTAACACTTATTTGACTTACAGTATGTGCCAGGCCCTTTCTAAATGCTTTGACATGGGTTGTCTCCCTCATTCTCAAAGTATTCTATGAGGCTATAAATATCCCCATTTTATAGGCAAGGAAACTAAGGCATGGAAAGATTGACTGTTCAAGGTCATCCAGGCCTGAACTCCAGAATCTGCTTCTGTGTTTTCCCAGTGGTTGTAATGAAGACACAGAGGCATGACAACATATTATATGATTTTTAAAAAATCTGTTCCCTGAAATCCTTGCAACCTCATGGGTTTTTCTTGAGTAGTGGTTGACCAGAAAATGTGTCTGTTGGGAACTGTCCTGTTCTCAGGGTATCTGACTCGTCTAGGCTTTCCTTTGCGTTGGGTGGCACATCCAGATATCACCAGGCAGGTGACATAGCAGGCATGACAGCTGACAGGCAGTGAAGTGGTCCCAAGGTGAGGCAATGGGGCTTGGTGAGGACTGTGGTGAGCTGGGGTGTATGCCTAGTCCAAAGGGGGAGACCACTCCACAGCCCCAGAGAGATGTTACCATGTGATGACATGGGCTCCTTTCACTCCATTTTATAAGCAAAAACATAAATCTGGATTTTATGTGAAATCTCCCAGTTTTAAAACTGACCCTCCCAATTCACGTTTTCAGACAGGCTATTGATCTGCAACCAGGCTCTGCTCCACTGCCACTCCCGTGTAGCCGTCTTCAATGTCCTGCAGAAGGGAGTCTGCACTGGTTGATTTAGCTGTATTTTTCAGATGAGTCTCCCGAATTACTGAATTTTATGCATTTTCAGTGTCACCCTGGAGCCAAAAGCGAGCCAGCTGTGCAGGGGGAAAAAGAAGGGAGCAGGGAATTGAGTTGCACGTCAGAGATCCCAGAATTACTGCGCTGGGGCTGGCAGGTTCTCTTCAGCCCACCGAGGCGAGGGCCTGCGGTCCTGAGGTTCTGTGGTCCAGCAAGCCAGTGAGTGGTTCAGAGCCTGCTTTTCAAGCTCTGCGGAGCCTACATGGCAGAGAAGGAGGTGTTGTGAGCGCCCCCTTGTGGTCAAATAACGGCACTGCCGTCAGCCAGGAGGGTTGCAGGCGTGAACTTCCGGGGGCCTGGTCCAGGTGGGGAAGCTGGAAAATTAGAAAATGACGCGGGTGGTGGTAGGGGGCGGAGCAGGAAGGTAGCCCCCTCCCTGCAATTCCAGAACTAGTCGAAATGTTAACAATATCAGTAATAATAATACAATAAGTATAGTAACCCTATTAAAAATAGAGTGACTTAGTAGTTGATATTTACCAGCTGAAGATTCACGGCTCAGAAGGGGTTTTACTTACTGTGTCTATTTAATCATTAAAAACACAACACTCTAGTAACACATAAGTGTATTCTCACTGAACAAGATACAAGTAGATTGAAAGAACATCCTAAAAATATTTTTAAGGTCTTTAGAAAACTTTTTTTTTTTTCATTTCATTTATTTTATTTTATTTCTTTTCAGTGTTCCAGAATTCATTGCTTATGTACCACACCCAGTGCTCCATGCAATACGTGCCCTCCTTAATACCCACCACCAGGCTCACCCAACCCCCCTCCAAAACCCTCAGTTTGTTTCTCAGAGTCCACAGTCTCTCATGGTTCGTCTCCCCCTCTGATTTCCCCCAACTCACTTCTCCTCTCTTCTTTTTTTTTTATTTTCAAAGAGGGAGAGAGAGGTGTGGGTGAGGGGTACAGAGGGAGAGGGAGAGAGAGAGAATCTTAAGCAGGCTCCACACCCAGCACAGAGCTGGATGCGGGGCTGGATCTCACAGCCCTGAGATCATGACCTGAGCCAGAATCAAGAATCTGATGCCAGTTTGACACTTAACCATCTGAGCCACCCAGACGTCCCTGGAAGACATTCATTTTGAAATAATTCTGAGCTTTCTAAAAAGTTGCAGGAATGGCACAGACTTTCCACACACCTATCATCTGCTTCCTCTTCCGTTGATAGTTTGCCGCATTTGCTTCTCTGTCATTTGCTCTCTCAGATGCCTGAAAAGCTAATCTAGGCTTCCAATGAGGTCCTAGGTAATGTCAGGTACAATCATTTGACTGAGGACCATTGACTTGGGTGTCTGCCTGGATTTTTAAGAACTGAGCCATTTGACAGAAAGTCATAGCACGAGACTCCTTTCCCCATAAGTAGTTCCACGGGTATTTCCTAAGAATAGGGTTGTTCTTTGCCATGGCCCCAGTCCAGTTGTGAGAACTAGGAACATTAACATGGAGGCGAGACTGTGTCATCTACAGGCCTTCCTCAAATTTCACCAATTGTTGCAGTAATGTCACTTGTAACATTTTTTTGTTGATCCCTACTATAAAATATGAAAGTACTGAAGTTTTCCTCACCCTCCCTTTTGGCCAGCTGTAGGCTGCCTACCCCCCCCCCCAAGAAGTCTGTCTCTCATTGTCCTCAATGAAATCATATTTCCCACTTAATTTGTATGCCTTGAGAACTCTTTTCAATCTCTTCCCCAGGCAGCCAAGGTAGAACTTTCTAGTCTTATTTTGCACCAAAAGGAAGTCTAAAGCTGATGGGACAAGTGCCTTTAGTGTCCAGGCTGGAGTGCCAATCCTGTCCTGTGACCCTAGGTCTCCCAGCCTTGCTAAGAAAGCAGGAGAAGGTGAAGGGAAACCTGGTTCTCCAGGGTTATTACAAATGCTGCCCCCTCTCCCCGCACCTTTTGGCAGCTTTTGGAACAACCCCGCACCCTCCTCCTTGAGACAGCCTCCATCTGGCTTCCCAGAACACCTCTCCCTCCCAATTCTTCCTCTCCCCCCGCCCCCACTCTTTTGGGGTCTCACCTCAGGCCCTCCACTCTGAGCACTAGGGCGCAGGGCTCAGTCCTGGACACTCTCTCCACCTGCACTCCTAGGCGGCTGAGCGCATCAACTCTTAAGGGGAGAGAGCGCCCAAATGCTGGGGGCTCCCAAGTTTGCACAGCTAGCCTGCAATCGCCGGTCAATGCTAGGCTCACATACGCAACTGCTGATTTGACATTTCCTCTTAGATTTCCAATGGGTGTCTCATGCTTAAGATGCCCAAATGGAATCCCTGATTCCCCAGTCCCAGCCAGATCCCTCCTGTCCTCCCCTCAGCAGGTGGTAGTTCTGTGTTTCTGGCTGCCCAGGTTGAAGCCTGGAGCTGTCTCCGCTGCCTCTCTTCTCTCTCATACTCCACATCCAATCCAAGAGCAGTTCTTCCTTCCTTCCAGTTCCAACCCCTTCTCACCACCTCTGTGGCTGCCCCCCAAGTCTCCCCACCTGGATGATCACAGAAATTTTCCAACGGGTCCCCCTGCTTCTTCTCTGACTTAGAGCCCATTTCCTACACAGAAGACACAACAGCATTTACAAAACACAAATCAGATCACATTTGACTGTCATATCAAATTGTCACATCCATGCTCTGAACGCCCCAGGAGCTTCCCATCTCAGAGTCAACGCCTCCTCCCCTGCCTCTCTCATTTCTCTCCCACTCTTCTCGTCCTTGCTTTCTTCTAGCCTCATGGCTAGAAGCATTCTGGGGAGCTTCCCCCTAATTGTTCATTCATTCAGTACATTTTTTAAGATTTTTATTTATGTATTGAGAGAGAGGTAGTGAGAGAGAGCATGAGCGAGGAGAAATCAAAGGGAGAAGCAGACTCCCCATGGAGCTGGGAACCCGATGCGGGACTCGATCCCAGGACTCCGGGATCATGACCTGAGCCGAAGGCCATGCTGGAGGGCTTGCTGTTCTTTGAAGTTGCAGGAATGCTCCCTGCCTCAGGGCCTTTGCACTGGCGGTTCCTGCTGCTCTTCCCCCAGGTGTCCTCATGACTCAAGCCCTCACCTCTTCAAAATTTTGTTCAAATGGGATGCCTTGGACCTCATACACCATCCCTTCTGCAGTGTTCCACTGGTCCCACTGGCCAGCTCTGACTCAGTGTGAGGGGAGAACACACTGGCGCATGGATGCCAGGATGTGGGGCTCATAAGAGGGCCATCTTGGAGCTGGTGACCACAAACAGTTAAAGGGACATAAGATATGTGTTATATATACACATCTTTCATTATAAAAGTAACACATTATTTATAGAGATTTAGGAAAACTCAGATTAGTCAAAAGAAGGTGGTAGAAACTTCCATAATAGCTCCACTCTCAGAAAAACCACTGTCAACATTTTGGGGGTATATCTTATCATGTCTGAGCTTTAAAAATTTTTACAAAAATTGGGTAATGCTGGGCAAAATCGTTCATGACCTCTATTTTTTCATTTAATAGTGCAGTCACCAATATGCCCTGGCACATCTTTTTTTAATGGCAACATTATAATCCTGGGAGCTTTGAAAACCTGAGGCCTGGGTCCTACCCCCAGAGAGTCTGATGTGATTAGTTTGGTGGAAAAGTAGGCTCAGCAGGTTTTTAAAGCCTCCAAATGATTCAGACACACTGCTAAGGTTGAGAACTGCTGCTCTAGAGTATCTGGTTCTGCAGAGGTATGTGTGTGTGTGTGTGTGTGTGTGTGTGTGTGCATCTGTGTGTGTCTGTGTGTGTCCCAGATGCCTTCAAGTTTGTAGATTCCCATGGTCACAATTCTGAGGTCGTCCTTCCTGAGAACCTCATTCCACATATTATGGAAGAGCCTGGAAATCTCTCCCAAATGTTCCCTGATCCCACCCCTCACCCCCAGTCAGCCCTCCCGGCACCCCGGCCCCTCCCCGACTCCCCCGCATCCTCCACCATAGGGGCTTATGCCTTATTGGTCACTTCCTGCCTCTGATTTCCTGTTCATACTGAGCAACTCAGTCCCACTCCTGTCTGTCCCCTAGGACTGTTGCCTTCTTTCTCTCTGTCCCTGTCAACTTAGTGTTGGTTTTCACTGACCGCCGGCATACAGCTGTCAAGTTTAGTAGATGTTTCCTGGAGGTCTGCAGTCAATGAAGGGGGTTGTTCCTGGAGTTAAATCACTCTGCCCTAAAGTCCTTAGGTTGACTCCCGCAAAGCCTGCTTCCTCCAGTGGTCAGCGTGCCGCCGCTGGCCAGACTCCAAACTGCTGTTTCTTTCATGATCAGAACAATTCAACTCTCTTTTTCCATGCCTCTCCTCTACGTCCAGGTAGTTCCAAAAGAGATGCAATTCTCTCTGTGAGGAATCGAGTGGCCTGTACTCCTCCTAGGTGAGCTGGCTCCCACTGCAGCCAGTGTTTAAAAAAAAAAACCCATCTCCTTCTTTCTTCTATTTGTGCAAAGCTTCAGGGATTCTAACAAGTTATCTTAATAGTTAGAGGACACTGCTGAGTTCAATGCAAGTATTCTGGCCAGAGATCCAGGGTCCTTAGATGAAACCCAGTAGCTGGAGGGGTCAGGGGTTCCTTGGTTCTGGAGAAAGGCAGCTGGTGTCTCAGCAGATGTTTCTAAAGATTTGGACTTGGGCCACATCTGTTCTTCGGGGAGAGCAGGAGGAAGGGAGGGAGGGAAGAGGAGAGAGAGCAAAGGAAGCTAAAGATGAAAATAAAATGATATGGTTCCCCCTAAAATTAAAGTGATCTCTTTTCCTGATCTCAGGAAAAGGCAGAGAGAGAAACATGGGGAATCATGGTGACTCCAAGGCCCTGTGGTCCATCCGCCTTCAGATCCTAGAATCTGCAGTCAGCCTTGGCTGTATGGGATGGACACACTCTAGCCAAACTGCCCGGGAAGCCAGCTGCCACTTCCTTTCCTTCCCTTCTGTTTTCCCAAGAAGGGAGAAGGCTTTGCTTGAAAAGTTCAACATGAAGCTTTGCTGTGTATACCCATTAGATGAGTGAAAATTAGGAGGTTGTCTAATGCCAACTGTTGGCCATAGTGTAGGTGCAGTGGGAACCCTGCTTCTCTACAAGGCAGTGAGGGCAGGGGCTGCCACTCCACAGAGCAGCCTCGCCCACCAGCGCAGGTTCAAGTTAACTGCATGGATCCCCCGCTGCTGACCAGGCCAGCCTGCGGGCCAGAGGCACTCTGTCCTAGGGACATATGCCAGAAGATGTTCTTTTGGCACTGTTCATGGCAGGGGAGTAGGAAGCCACCGAGAAGGCCGTCCCTGGAGGCTCCCATCAGGCAGAGCACAGGAGGCGATGTACGTACCAACTGACGTAATCTGTAGAACAAACTACCTTGGAATTCAAGGATACACATGAAACACGTAGGAAGGCTGGCCACGTAGAAAGGGATTGTGAGTGGGAACTGGGGGCTGTAGTGGGTTAAAGGTGGTTCTGAATGCTTGGGCATTGCTTCCATCCAGAGCTGGGCTGATACCTCTGGGTGGGCCTCTGACCGGCCAGGAGAGTATAGCAGAAGCGGTGTCCTGTCAGTTTCTGGGCCTGGGCCTAAAGAGAATGGTGGTTTCCATGCCTTCTCTCATGGAAGTTGGTCTCTGGGCGCTCTGAGCTGCCTTGCAACAAATCGACTATCCTGATTGTCCCAAATTGGAGAGGCCACGTTTAGGCACTCTGGTTTGTGATCCTAACTGAGCCCAGCCATCCAGCCAGCCCCGAGCCTCCAAGATCACCAGATGTATAACTAAAGCCATTTCAGATGCTCTAGACCAGCCCACCTAGGCTGATTACCACTGACTTTAGTGGATGCCACAAGGGGCAGACGAGTCCACCATGTGTGTCCTGCTCCATTCCTCATTCACAGAATGTGATATGATAATAACATCACTGAGTTCCAGGGGCATTTTGTTGTTCAGCAATAAATCCCTAGAGAAAGATAAAGGGCATTAAATCATGAAAGCCCTTGCACTGAGCAATGAGGAGGCTTTGTGGAAGAGAAGTATACAGAGTCCCATGAACTGAGCCCTCCTGCCACTCTTCTGGGCAAGGAAGAGATGCCTGGATCTAGCCATGCAACTCCAGTGCTATGGGTGGGGAGTGGAAGGCCAGCACGGATCCTGTGCAGCTGACAAGGAAGGAATTTACTTTCTCACTCACTAGTTCCACAGTCCAGAAGTGGCACATACCTGGTCAACTTGGCGACCATTAAAAATGTTATGGAAATATTAATATGTTTTCAGAGTTAAAATCTTTTGAGATTAGAAATATACTGAAATGTAAATCTTAAAGCGGGAGATAGCCCAACGGCTCACCTGCATTAGAGCTGACCAGTATTCAGTAAATATTCATTGGATGTCAGACACAGTATCAGCACTGGCGCTAAAAATGAAGTAAGACACAGGTCTGCCCTGGGGGAACACAAAGAACAACTTTAAACAATGAACTTGCACTCACCACCCGTCCCAGGCCATTTCCTGAACTTGGAGCACCTAGAGTTTCCTTCATGACATGATAATCTGCTATTATTATAATATTCTTAAAAATTTTAGTGGGTTTTTTCCAGGATGAAATCTGTTTATGTACTGCCCTTCTTCCAAAGCATCATTTTGAAGAATAATGTTTGCTACCAATATTTGATAGATGGCTAAGTTGCTAGATCATCAGGATCTTTTATTTATTTACTGCTCCTAACATTTTTTTTAAAAGATTTTATTTATGTATTTGACAGACAGAGATCACAAGCAGGCAGAGAGGCAGGCAGAGAGAGAGGAGGAAGCAGGCTCCCTGCTGAGCAGAGAGCCTGATGCATGGCTCAATCTGAGGACCCTGAGATCATGACCTGAGCCGAATGCAGAGGCTTAACCCACTGAGCCACCCAGGTGCTCCGCTCCTAAAATTTCTACACAGGAAGATTCATTGTAAAAATTCAGGGCTTCTGAGTGAATTTGGAAAAAAAAAAAAAGATTATTAACAGAGTATGAATTTTATTTCTAAATATGTTAATTTAGATCCCATCTTATTGCAAAATGATTTGGGATAGCTTACATAAATATGCCCCACATGAACTATCACAACTCCATAATGAAATGACAAGCCAATTAAAAAATGGGCACAAAGTGTTTTGAATAGACAGCTCTCCGAAGAAGATGTCCACATGGCCAATAAGCACATCCAAAGACGCTCGATGTCATTGGTCGTCAGCACAATGCAAATCAAAGCCCCAGTGACTTCATACCCACTAGGATGGCTGTGATCAAAGATGGATCAAAACACACCTTGGGAAGAAGGTGCAGAGAACCCTGATAGACTGCTGGTGGGAGTAGACTTTGGAAAACGGTCTGGCAGCTCCTGAAATGGTTAAACTGAGAGTTACCCTAGGAACCAGCAATCCCACTCCTAGGTATATACCCGAGAGAAACAGGAATGTGTATCCCCACGAAATCCTCAGTACACAAATGTTCAAGGAAGCATTATTCGTAATAGGAAAAAGTTGGACTAACCCAAGAGTCCATCTGCTGATGTCTGCAGAAATAAAATGTGGTGTATCCACACAGTGGAATATTATCCGGCACTAAAAAGAAGGTACTGATCGATGTTACACAACATACATGAGCTTTGAGAACATGCTCATACTGTGTGATTCCATTTCTATGTTAATAGGCAAGTTAGGCAGATTTATAATAGGTAGGTCTTGGGGCTTCTGTATCTTCTGTCTTTTAAAGCAGTCCACAGGATATTAGCAGTACATAAGTCCTAAACATTATTATTATTAATAATTTACCACTCACAGATTCCAGTAGGAACCAGTGGAGGAGAATCTCAGCCCCTTCTGAAGTCTCTGACTTAAGCCCAGGACCCTATGCAGTAAGCTCTGAACGGGGTGTTGGCCCCAAATCCTTGGGAACCCCCTTAAGAATGCCTGATGAAGGGGCACCTGGGTGGCTCAGTCAGCTAAACGTCTGACTGTTGATTTCTGCTCAGGTCATGATCTCAGGGTCATGAGATCGAGCCCCATGTGGGGCTCCATGCTCAGTGGAGTTTGCTTCTCTCCTGTGCCCTTTGCCTTTGCCTCTCCGCCCCCCTCCCTGGCTCACATGCACTCTCCCTCTCAGTAAATAATTATCTAAAAAAAAAAAAAAAAAAAAAAAGAGGGGCTCCTGGGTGGCTCAGTGGGTTAAAGCCTCTGCCTTCGGCTCAGATCATGATCCCAGGGTCCTGGGATCGAGCCCCGCATCAGGCTCTCTGCTCAGCAGGGAGCCTGCTTCCTCTTCCTCTCTCTCTCTCTCTCTGCCTACTTGTGATCTCTGTCTGTCATTATTATTGTTTTTAATCTTAAAAAAAAAAAGAATGCCCGAGGAAGACTGAGCCATACCTGTGTGTCCATCTTTGGATCAACGACTGGCTTGATGGACTAAAATCGTAGAGAGATTTCTAAGGGGGGAAGCCAAACAGATAAGCATAGAAGTCCATAAGGAGGCTGTAAGATCAGCCCAGAAGCTGAGGCTGGCAAGAAGGTGATGGAGGAAGGCAAACAAGGAAAATAAAAGGTAAAAACTAAAACCATTCATATTTTAAAATAAACTTTGAATTGTCAGTTTTAGATCAGCAGAAAAATTGTAAAGGCAATACAAAGAGTTTTCACATATTCCACACCCAGCTAACTCTATTATGAACAGCTTTTATTGGCGTGGGACAATTGTCACAATTAATGAACAAATATTGATATGTTATTACTAACTAATATTAACTCAGATCTCTTTAGTTTTTACCTAAGGCCCTTTGTCTATTCCAGGATCCCACCCAGGACTCCGCAGAGCCGTTAGGGACCGTGTCTTTTTGGGCTCCTCTTGGCTGTGACAGTTTCTCAGACTTTTCTTTTCTATCCGGTTTCTCGTGACCTTGACAGTTTAGGGAGTACTGGTCAGGGATTTGGTAGAATGTACCTGCACTGGAATGTGTCTGTTATTTTTCTAATGAGTAAAAGGAGGTGGTAGTTTTGGGGATGAAGAGCACAGAGGTCACATGCCACACACGTCACATCATGTCAGGGGAACATACCGTCAACATGACTTCTCGCCGTTGTTGTTGACCTTGACTGCCTGGCCAAGGTAGACTTTGTCGGGTTTCTCCTCTGTCAGGTTACCCTTTCCCTCTGTTCCCATACCCCCTCTTTGGAGGATGTCGTCAGTATAGCCCACACTTAAAAGAGCCAGGAGTTGTGGTCCCCCTCCTGGAGGGTTGGGTAGCGACATCAGTTAATTTGGAATCCTGAACCGGAAACTGGAATTATGTAGAATCTGTTACCAACCAAAGGGGGAGCTGGGGCAGGAAACACGTGTCTCCAGGTTTGAAATTGGTCTTGTATCCTTCAGTGAAGAAGGGGGGAGCCTGTGCCCCTCAGAGAGAAGGGACAGAGGAACGAGAGTTGCCTGGCCTCTCCCTACCTCCCAGACCTAGTGGAAGAGGGGAGCTCTGTTCCTGACTCTGGTGCCCCAGGCTGTCTCCACTGTGCCATTCCTGCTGATGACATGCCTGGGAATCTTGACATGACACATTCACGAGTTTCTCAAGCAATAATGGAAAAGTTTTCCTTCTTCTGCTCATTTAAAATAGCGAAAAAGGTCAGTTATAAAACTGCAACAAAATAATCGGTCTCAGGAGTGTTTCTCCTCCTCCCTCCCCTCTTTGAGTGAGTGGCCAGCACTGAGCTGCGTGCCTAGACCTCCTGAGATGACGTGCTGTCCCGTGAAGGCAGCAAAATCACCTGATCAGGGCATATGGGGCCCTTGGGACTCATGAGTGGGTGGGTCCCAGTTCTGGGAGAAAGCCATCAAGAATTTTTCCACTCCGTGATCAAAGGGAAGACTCTTCTGGATTGGACTATTTAATGAAAGGCAAATGTAATTTGGAAAAAACAAGATCTGGCTGCAAAATACAAAGGTTATTTTTTACTGTAGAGGGCCAGTTGTCTAATAAAATGCCACCACTGCCAAAGTTTGTCTCTTCCCCAGCCCCAGGAAGCTTTACAGGCACCTAAGTGTCTGTCCTTTTGATGATGCTGTGAATGTCTCAGTGAGTTCAGTGGGAGCCTGGCCAAGGTCATGGAGTCCCTGCCGGTGGATTTGATGTCACCTAAGGGCTGAGGTTTATTTCCAGAGGGAGAGATTGAGGTTTCCATTTGTGACAGTCATGGAAGTGCTTCCTTAGTGCTGTCTTGTTCGGGCCATGAGCTGCACCCACGTGTCAGCTTGGAGGCTGCAGGAGACATCGTACGAAGTGTTGGTGGTTCTGTTCTAGAGCTGCCTGCAGACTCTGACGTGCAGGGTGCAGTTTTGTCCTGAATTCATGTGTCTTGTACACAAATCCCTGTGACCGGACAGAAAACATTCTCTGACAGCTGCCTGTAGACCGGATTAGGGCTGAGCATGGCGTCTGTGTTCCTGAATCTGGACTCGAGGTGTCCAATAAGCCATTGGCTTCCTAGCAGGTATCTGAGATCAGCTTTCAGACCTTCTCCAACACCTGCTGCACGCTTCACATCCTCTTAAGAGCAAGCAGCAGAGCAGTGGCAAGACCAGGCTGGAATCCTGCAGCTACCATTCCTTACTCTCTGACCCCAGGCTCTCTATCTCCCTCTCTATTTGTGAAAAAACAAAAAACAAAAAAAAAAAACAACAAAAAACCCAGCCTCTCCGAGGGTTCTCCAAACCATCCACTCACACATAAGCAGTAGTGGTCTCTGCACACTTTACTCAAGATCTGGTATGAGGGCGAGAGTTCTGAGGTTACATCATGCTCTCCACAATAAAAACCCTAAAGATCTCCTTCTCTCATGTTCTCTTTGTTCATCCTGCTTCCAGGGTGTCTCTCTCTGGCCCTTTGGCCCTGTGGTCCCCAGCCTTCCCATGTCTCTTATCTAGTCCTGACTCCCCTCCCCCCGGGAGAAGATACCTTCCTCTCCCAGTCTCCTTGTTCCTGTGCTAGTCAGTCATATCCTTGTTCATTTGTACATGAGCTAAGGGTCTCTCTCACCCTCCATCCCAATCATTCAGTCAAAATATTTCTTTCAAAGAAATATAATGTCCTCCCCGGTGGATCCTGGCGGAGGATATCTTCTCCAGCCTTCCATGCGCAGAACTGAATGTGGGGCCAAGGTGTGCTTGGGGAGTCCTGTTACCCTATTTCATTTCTGCGTCTGTAGCCCTCGTTGAAAAGTGAGTTCCCCGAAGACAGGGGTGACACCGTATTCACGACACCGGGGCCTGGTTCCAGGGGCACGGATGACATGTGGATAGGGGGAAGGTGTGCCGCCTTTGCTCTCTGCTGCATTCCTCAGCAAGGCCTTCTGGGCCCTTCCTCTGCTCTCATGAGGGGCTGGTTCACCACACCCTGACATGCTCCAAGGTCCAGGTTCCCTCCTGGGAATGGTGCCTATCTAGTGACCCACTACTCATTTCCACTTTTATCTTCACCCTGGGCTCCCGAGAAGCTTGCTCTGAGCTTTTCCCTAGCAACACAGAACATTCACAGCTTTGGCATTTAAAATTACCCCCTTTGGGCCATCTTGCCTTAAACAGAAAGAAAACAATGAGACTCAAGTGCCAAAACTAATTGGAGACCCCTTCCCCACACCCCAAGGCCTGACGTCAATCTCTTATTTAAAACCAAATATAAATTAGAGTTATGTACATGTATCCACCCACAAGCAACCAAGAGGTAATACTCCTTTTTTTTTAAGATTTTATTTATTTGACAGAGGGAGAGAGATCACAAGTAGGCAGAGAGGCAGGCAGAAAGAGAGGGGGAAGCAGGCTCCCTGCTGAGCAGAGAGCCCAATGCGGGCTCGATCCCAGGACCCTGAGACCGTGACCTGAGCTGAAGGCAGAGGCTTAACCCTCTGAGCCATCCATGTGTCCCCAAGAGGCAATACTTCTATCCGTTTGGTCAGATACTAGCTTAGTAAATGCATATTTTTAAAGATACACACAACTATGACTTGTTCCAAAAATAAATTGAGATAGCTATAGAATTATAAGTTCATATATATCTTTTTCATTTCATTTTATTTTATTTTACAAACACTTATTTGGGGGGTGCATGGGTGGCTCAGTTGGTTAAGCATCTGACTCTTGATTTCAGCTCAGGTTATGATCTCAGCGTCGTGAGATCCAGCCCTATATTGGGCTCTGTGCTCAGCGGGCAGTCTGCTTGAGATTTCCTCTCCCCAACTTCTGCCCTTTCCTTCACCCTCTCTTAAAAAACAAAGAAGCAAACAAACAAACAAACAAAAAAAAACACTTATATAGAACCCATTCTGTGCCAGGAAATGTTCTAAGAAGGCTACAGATGCTGACTCACTGACTCCTCGTGACTACCACTGGAGGTAGGCACTATGAGAATCCCCATTTTACAGATGAGAAAACTGAGGTACAGAAGAATGAAGTGACTCATTCAGAACACATAGCTGGTGAGGGGCAGCCAGGGATCCAGGCAGTGTGGCTTCAGGGTCCATGTATTTAGCAGCTATACTATGCTTCTAGAACTTCAAGGAGCCTAGGAAATCATCTCTTTGTTTCCCTGTGTGTCCATTCCTTGAGCAGACTCACAGTGAGCCCCACGGCTGTGCCATGTCCACCCAAGTCACTGGCCACACCGAAGGGATAGCGTCTGGGGACTGCTCTTAAGGGACAGCCAACCTGTGGGCCTCCCCACACCGAGGGGCTGAGTGCGGCATCAGGACCCCAGCCCCAGGAACGCACTCAGTGACCCCCTTAGGGTGTGAGGCTCAGGAGCGCTACTTACCCTCTAGTCTCTGTTTCTTCAGCTGTAGCACGAGCGTCAGACCCCGGCCCTCTTGGCTGGTTTTCAGGGTGTGATGAATTGGTGCTTGGGAAGGGGCCTGTGGAGCCCTGAGGGACACCTGCTCAACCCCCCTCCTCCTCCAGAGAAATATCACCCGTTCGGCCTCTGGTCTCCGTGTCCATTTGGAGGGAGAATCATTCAACAGATGTGCTTTGCTTTTAGGGGGTGCTGGGGGGCATGCTCGGCGCTGGTGAGGGCAGGGTAAGGTGGACTCGATGGCAGGCGGAAGTGAGTTTCCAGCGTGGTGCAGGGCGAAAGGTCAGGTGTGATTCTGCTTCTGTTGGCTTCCAGCAGCGCAGTTGACTGAGAGGCGGTTTCTTTATCTGTGATGGCACTGGTCACATGAGGACCGTGAGGGGCTTAACTGAGACGGGTGTGTAAGAGCCTGGGTACGCACTGGTGCCAGTCCCGCTGTGTGGGCTGCATGGGGTCAGACACTAAGAGGAAGGTGCTCCCCATGGAGAGGACCCATAGCTCAGTTAGAAGGAAGACCCTGGCTTGGGGATGGCCAGGCCTCACAAAGGATGAAAAGGACAGAAGTTAGGGACACCACATGGATGCCATCTGGCTTTCTGCCCCTCACTTGCAACTCTGCCTGGGCAGGGGTCTTTCGTGGCCTTCCCTGTCCTTGGCTTTGGTGGTTATTTGCATCCAGATGGGCTGCCACCCCCCAGCTGACCTCTTGCAAGGCCGGTGGCCTTTGGGGCCACCAGGGAGTAGGTTTTTGCTTACATGGCCTTTGTCTGTTTATAGCAAGTGGCACTGATGAGACAGGTGCTGTGGTTGGACTAGGGTCCTACCCTATAAAGACAGCTTTCAGGCCACACTTGGCTGGAAATTTGGGAACAAGAGCTGGGTGAGATAGAAGGCAAGGTCAGAACTGGCAGGTAGCAGCAATGTTTTAGGCCCTTACTACATGCTAGGACTGTATTAAGGGGCTTGCATGCATTGTCCCAGCTCTTTGGTCCGCAGAGAGGCTGAGAGGCCTGTCTCTGGCTGCTTAGCTACTCGTTTGGAGAGCTGGGATTGGAGCCCTGATCTCTCTGCAGATCTGTGCTGTCTTCCCCTTGGTTACTCTGCCCCAAGTGAAATGAATACCAGCAGTTTCCATTTAAAGATCCTCTGTAGTCTTTAATGCAGCATTGTAGATAAGGAGACTAAGGTTCCTAGTGGACCAGTGACTTGCTTACTGTAGTTCACACAAGTAGGAAGTGACAGAGCTGGGGCACATCACCCAAGGAGCCTGGCTATCCCACCAGGAAGGTCTCCTCTGACAGACACTTTTCCTCTAGGAAAACCCAAGGGGTATCCCTCCTTACCTGTCTTACAGGTCATCTCCTGGCTCCCTCTTTCAGCCTGATGCACAGGGTGTGTCTGAGGAGTATGGACGTCCGGCCTGCATCTCTGCCCTCAGCTCAGCCATCTCTGAGCTCCATGACAAGTGATGCTAGCTCACTCAGCTACATAGGGGTCCACGTGGTGGTCTAACCCAGGTGGGTTTCCCTCCAGAGCTATTGCTTCTTGCCTCCTGTAGAGCTTCAGGTTCCAAGGCCCTCTCGATCCCCTTCCCTGTGCCCATGATACCTTCTCTGGCAGGTAAGCTCACTTCTGATCCCCTTTCCCGCTCAGATCTGCCTCCTCTCCTGCGTATCCCTGCCCTGTCCATGCCCCACCTTTTCCATTTCCCTCTCCTGTCCCAAGGTCTTTTGGAGCCTGCTTGCAGGATAAAGCCCATGCCTTGGGCTAGGCTCCTGGAATCTCCTGAAGGAGACAAGCCCTTACTCCGGGTCTGCTGCCCACAGGCCAGTTGGGCAACTTGGGCCAGGTGGCTTCATTGCCCAGGGCCTCAGTTTCTCCATCTGGAAAATGGAGAGATGATGGCTGCTCGGCATTCTGGGGTGTTTCATGGTTGAATGATTCATCCACCCTTCCTGATGCCCCTGCAGCCATTTCTAGGGGCAAGAGCAATATTTAATGAGCACTAACTGCGTGCCCCACAATGTCCGTACTCTCAGGCACCGTCTCGTTCCATAAATGAAGGAAAGAGGCAGGCTGAGTGCATGGGTGTTTCTGAGCTTCCCGTTCTCGCAGTTTCCTCTCCCTCTTCCCCTTCCTCCCCTTTTTCCTCTTCCCCTTCCTCTCCTATCCCTCTTTTGTTCCCACAGAGCTTGGCCATGAGAGGACTGCCACACCCCAGAGCTCATGGAACAAGAAAAGCTGCCAGGTAAGAGGTGGAAGTTGGGATGCCTGGGTGACTCAGTGGGTTAAGCCTCTGCCTTCAGCTCAGGTCATGGTCCCAGGGTCCTGGGATCGAGCCCTGCATCGGGTTCTCTGCTCAGCGGGGAGCCTGCTTCCCCCCCTCTCTCTGCCTGCTCCACTGCCTACTTGTGATCTCTATCTGTCAAATAAATAAATAAAATCTTCAAAAAAAAAAAAAAAAAAGAGGTGGAAGTTGAGGTGACCCTGTTCCTTGAGGATGTGGTTGTATCACTCCTCACGAACAGATGGAGCCCAAGTCCATTGCCAGTGCTGCATTGGGGCACTTAAAAACCATCCCCAAGATAGCCGCTGGGAACTGTTTCTTTTTTTCTTTTTAGAGAGATTGAGAATGAGAGAGAGCACATGGGGCAAGGGCAGAGAGAGAGAAAGGGAGAGAGAGAGACTCTAAAGCAGGCTCCTCGCTGAGCATGGAGCCCAATGCAGGGCTCGATCCCCGGAACCCTGAGATCATGACCTGAGCCAAAATCCAAAGGTGGACACTTAACCCACTGAGCTCCCCCAGGTGCCCCCCACACCTCCCATTTCTGGTTCTTACAACAACCCCCAACAGATTTGCAAAAGGTCTGTTCCTGCCTCCCTGGGCCCCTGTACCTCCCTTCACTCTACCCTGGGGCTGATCTCACAACAGATACTCCCACTCGCCAGAGGAACGAATGCTATAGGAACTGGTAAAATTCTAGGGTCCCACTTGGGCCACAGAGCTAGTGTGGTGTCACTGGTGCCCATGCACAGGCCCAGTGCCCTTGGCCATCACCTCTCTCTGTCCATCCATGAGATCACTGTGGCACAGAGCTGGCTCTGCTCCCTTGGAGCAGGCCTGGGCATCTTCTTCCTCTTTCTTTTCAGCTTCGGAGGCTAGCATAGAGAGCAAGGCCTAGAAGAGTCCTATCCATTTCTTATGTTGCCCCCCCCCCCCCTCCTCATGGTAACCCAGCATGGGACTTGCTCTGGCCTGACTTTTCCTGGGTTCAGTTAGGCTGCACTCCAGGCCTGGGGGCCCGTGTGCCTCTCTTGCTGTCCTTCCTTTCTCTTCTGCTCTGGTGGGAGAGGGAGCACCTTTACAGCTCCCCGGGGTGACAAGTTCTGGGAGTAGGGTTTGGGCATGGGGAAATGGGCAGAGCCAGCCTTCTTAAAGCTTATTTTGGTTCAAGACCATGTCATCCTGGAACTGGCTTGGGCCAGCAGCCCCCTGTGTGGTCCGGCTTGTCTCCCTGGAGTTCTGTGTCAGGGCTCTGGCCACAGGCTCTGTGGATAGTCAAGGACCAGCTTATTGATGTCGACTGTGCAAACATGTTCTTTCTTGGGGGTGCGAGGCTGGGCCAAGGAAGCACAGAAGTGGTTCTGGGTCTCCACATCAGATGGGACTGGTTTACAGCTACAAACCACAGGGTGTTCTCAGCACAGACTTAATGAGGGGAAGTGGAATGATGTATTACAATACTCCTTTTATGGGGGTTTTATCCATTAATGTTCACTGTGTTTCCATCCACCCTTGCCCAAGCGTTTATGGGGAGATGTGTGCTGGGCATGGAATTAATAAGATTCCAGCCTATTAATAACTTGTGGACTATAAATAAGTTTCTGTTAGTTTCCACAGCTCATGCAAATGGCAGAGTGGCCCTTTATCCAACCTGGTGGGTGTGTGAGGGGGTCTTGCTGGGAGTATGAAGAGTAAGTTCTGGGCAGGCATGAGAAAGACAGGTGGCCTGCCAGCAGAGTGGCTAACACAAGAGCCACAGCAAGACACAAAAGCCAGATTGGGAGTGAGGCCAGGGCAGAGCGAGTGTGGAGACAATCAGAAAGCATGAACAAAGAGAATACAGAGGGCTGGCTTGACCCCCAAACCTGCTCTCTCTCTCTCTCTCTGTGATCTGGCACTGTCTGGGAAGTAACCCCAGTTTCCTCTTCTAGCCAAGCCTGGAGATGGCCAAGCCCCCCAGCCTGCCTGGCAGGGGCTATAACGTGGAGATGACTCACTGCATCAGCCATTCCATCTTTTCACTGTCACCACCTTGTGGTGACTATCACCTCTGGCCAGTTCCTTGTCAGGAAGGACTCATCTGTTCATAACCACCTGGTCCTTAGGCACGACTCGGGTCAGAGGTTTGCAGACTGAGATACTAGGTCAGTATCTGTTGAGATGGAAGTAGGGGGCTGGGGACCAGTACGGGTGTCAGAGCCAGAATGGATGAGGGGCAAGTGTCTGGGTTTAAGGTGTTGGCGGTGACAGGGGGTGGTTCTGTGGAGAAGTGACCGATCTCATGTAACATATGGAGGATAGTGGGAAAGGCTAGAGAAGGAATGACAGTTAAGGGAAGGAAAGGAGCTTGAGTGCACCCCAGGAGGGTCTGGAAGCAGGGGCACATCTGGCACTCAGTGTGACTTTTAAATACCAGACAAGGGAATCAAAGCTTCTTGGAGAAATGGCAGATTCCAGGGCAGGAGCAGGAAAAGCAGGAAGTAAGCCTAGACCGCCTCCTTGTGTCAGAAAGTAAGGAGGTGCTCAAGGACAGATAGACAAATGTTGCGGGATACAAAAGCCATCCTGAAAGGCTGCCCACCAGCCAAATCTGGGACAACCTGATGCCGAGCAAGGTAATAACCCCAGACTGTATAACACATTGAGTAAAATTGGAATCCATGGGTCCGTACAGATAAAAATGAACAAGTGAACCAATAAACAAGGACAAGAAAAAGCTTTTTATTATGGTAGGATGCCAACTAATGAGTGTGGAAGGAAGGATGGAATTACAAATACCCAGTTGGCTGTGGTCAAGAGTGATACTTGGTTGAACAGAGCTGTACATTGGCATGAATGCTGGATGAAGAGCAGAACATGTACAAATCTCCAAGTCCCTACCCACAAAATACTTATTACAAATGGACAAAAGAGGGATGTGGCCAGCACCACTTTAATCAGGTGATCAAAGTTAACATCAGCCACAGACAGATCTCACGCACCCCATAGGATGCTGTGACCAGAATGCATCATCGCTTCTGGGATGTTCCTATCAAAGATGCAGGATTAGACGCTCACCATGAGTAATCATCAGATGAACCCAGCTTAATAGCTGTTCTACAAAAGATCTGGCCTGGAATATTAAAGAGGGACCGCTCCAGATTAAAGGAGACAAGAGAGATGCGGCCACTAAGTACATGTGTGATTCTGAACTGAAGCCCTTCACTACACAGAACCCAATTGGGACCAACTGGCAAAACTGAAATGAGGTCTGAGGATGTGGTGGGAGAGCTCGGTGAGAAATAAGCCAGTCGCAGAGCACAAATATGTACGGCTCCACTTAGATGGGGTGCCTGGAGACCGCAGAGACAGAGACGGCAAGTTGGATGGTGTCTGCAGAGGGGGGATGGCGAGCTGCTGGTAATGGGGACAGAGTTTGAGTTTAGGAAGATGTACAAATTCTGGAGATGGATGGCGGCGACGGTGGGATAACATGAATGGACTTCATGCTACTGAATTAGACCTTAAAGATGGTTAAGATAGTAAATTTTATGTATATTTTGCTGTAGTTAAAAAAAAAAAGTGTGGCTTTGGAGATGAACAGAGCTGGACTCTTGGCTCTGACTCTTGTCACTGGATGGTCTCAGGTGAGTGCTTTTTCCTTTCATTGCCAGTGGGGACAATGACACCGTCTCCCTGTAGCGACACCCTTAAGTGGCTGGAGTGCTCTGCACATGGCAAGCATTTAGACGGAACAGGCTGCTTCCTCTTATCTGATCTGTACATGGAAGGTGGCTGCCATTTTGCCCATCACCTCCACCCACAGCCCACCTGTGACCGGTTGGCCACTCAGAGCTCCTAAGCCCACCATCAGCTTCTCTCCAGGAACTTCTGGGGACAGTTGTAGAGTGCATCCCAGCTGAGGACAGATGTAGGAGCTGGCATGCTCGTGTCTGCATGAGCCTTCTCTGAAGGGGTGAGTACGGACTTCATACTGTGGCCCTTGCTGCTGGGATGGTATCTGGGAGATGGGACACTGGGGAGGACCTTCTCCCTGTGAGACTCATACCCTTGGAATGTCTCCCCCCACACAAGTATTGTCTGTGTAAATAAGTAAATACACACATGGCTCCGTCATTAGCACAGAGGTGCCGGAGGGGGGCCCCCAATCCCTCCTCTGTCTCGTCAGTGCTCTGTCATCTGGCAGTAGCCCCTAGCTTCCCAGCTGAGACTGCTGTGGCCCTTGCTGATAAATTCAATGGATTTCTCCCTGTCTCCCTCTTCCTGTCAGCTCTGCAGCTTTGCCAAACACCGCTTCCCTCCACATCAGAGAAACCAGTGACCTGTATCTGCGATTTGAAGAGGAGCGACATCTTTCATGGCCACGGTGAAGGGCACTGCCTGACATAATTGTAAGTGTGCAATGAAGATTTTTTTTTTTGAATGAACAAATCATTAAATGAACAAAAATTTAAAAAATATGACTAGCCTTAATGCAAAAGCAAGCTCAAATATCATGGCACCGACGAGCTCACAAAATCATTTTGATGTGCAGATAGCCAGAAATAAAGGCAAAAGCCATCTGTTTTTAAATAAAGCAGTCCTAGATGTGGGATTATATTTTTGTGTTGTAAAATGTCACCAATGGAAAAACAAGGTAAATATCGACATGTACATAGGCACTCTTGGTATTATGCCTTCTTAACTATCTGTGAATTAAGTTATTACAAAATAAAGAGCTTGATTTAGGTAAAGCAGTAAGTGCAAGCCCGATCTGTCAGAAGACACATCTGCCAGTCGGGGCATCATTCATTGACAAGTCAATCAGATGGCACTGTAAGGCTGGTCAGGGCATTTGTTTAGCTGCAAGCTGCAAAAATGGCCATCGATCAACCTCTGTAAAGTGGTGCACCCTGGCAGCAGCAGCTCGGGGGTGGGTCATGTACCTAATGTACTTGTGGCTCCAAGAGGAGAGGAGGGAAAATGGATTTTTAATAGCATCTTATGGTTATGTGGCCTGCATGTGGCAAGGTCTTCCCAGAAAGAGAGATCAGAAGTGAATGCAGAGAACACATATGTGACAAAGGCCTCCATACGACGATCAGATAAGGATGTGGTGGTCTGGCCAACTTTTCAGCTTGACAGAATGGCTCAGGGAATAAAGTGTAAGGCTCAGCTTTTACACGGAAACCCCATAGACTCAAAGCTTCCATTGAGAGAGAGGTATGAGAGCAAGGGAGCAGAGGAATACACCAGATTTATGAGTCAAGTCCCCCTAAAAATTTTGTGTGTGGCTTCTGGCTTATGTTGCTGGTTGGAATCTGTCTAGTAAAGCTCCTGCTACGTTTATAAGATAGCCATTCTGACCCAAACCCCCATGATCCCCAGGCCCCAGAAGTCTCTGCTCCAAACTTACAATGACCCTTGGGGCTGTGGTCACCTAGAGCAGGACGGGGATTGAGAAAGCCGGACAGTCTCTCAGTTCCGACTCCCCAGGAGTGTGGTGTGGCCAGAGTGCCTTGGAGAACACCGTGGCCATGGAAGAACCTCCCAGAGGGTGGCACCAGAGGCCACTGCAGGCTGGGCCGGGCCTACAGGGGATGCCCCGCCTGCCAGTCTTCCCCTTCCTAGTTAATCCTCTGTTAAGGACTGGTGGGGGGCGGGGGGTTATTAGGCAGGTGACTTCTCTCTTTAGTTCTGAGGTTTGAGGAGGAGAGGCCTAATTGCTAACGCAGACACCTCCTGGGAGTTGGTCGAGCTGGCTGAGACCACTAGATGGTACTTGAGATCATTTTCCACGGACCAGGAGCAGGACCGCTGTGGGAAGACAAAGCATATTCAGGGTCGGGAAGGCACACTGAGGTAGCCTTCTGGGACTCGGCCACATTTGGTTCTCTGCTCCTTCTGGGCATGTCTTTACCTCTCGGTGCCCTTGCAGTAAGGTGTGACCACGTGCCTAGCTGTGGCCAGTGGACTATGAGGGAACGCCATGGGGTCACTTGCAGGCTGGATCATTCATCCTTCATCTGAGACCTTCTGTGGTTCTCTTCC